>NC_041391.1:207905679-207909411 GCF_002162155.2 Triticum dicoccoides | reverse complement strand
CCATTGCTAATGAAGTCACTGTCGTCATGACAATATATGCTTCGATTCCTTCACAACAGAAGCCATAGTTGTGAGGTTTGGAATAAACCTTGCCCGAACTGTTGGATGCAGCAAGATTACGGTCAACTCGGACAGTGCGGAGGTTGTTTCAGCTTTGACAGATTGTAATTCTTCTTCAGTAGCAAGTGCCATCTTTGATGACTGCTACATTTTCTCCTCCTAATCTCTGGATGGACTCTGCCCCGGAGGTGGTGATATCTATATTATGATTTTAAATGATGCTACGATCCTTATGAATGAACAAAGGAGGAGATGATTGCCAAAAAAAGTATGAATATAGTAAAAAAATTGTCCCTTAAAAGAATGGTTTCATAAATTCTGTCAGTTTCTCTTTTGGCTTATAGTTAATATATTGTACATGAAGCCATCTACTAGTATTTCTATTTGTGAGACAGATGAACAACCAAGTTCATGTTGACAAAGTCCGAAGCTGACCATATTGTTCTTTAGGGTCCAGGGCTAATTTTGGTTACTGCACTACCTGGGATGCTGCATCAATTTGCACCATACAAATGTCAATTCTAGCTATGAGAGTATGATGTATCTACACCGTCGGCAGAAATCAAAACGGACGACATTAATTCTGGAAGAACGCGCGTCGGCGTCAGAACTCCCGGGGATCCACGAACAGAACGTCAGCCGGTGGCGCCGTCGTCCAGTCGTCGTCATCGTCGCCGGCATTGCCAGCACTGTCAGCGGCGACGCCGAGCTTCTTGATGCACCAGACGTCCTCGTCGCAGGAGAAGCTTGGCCAGTGCGGCACCGCAGCGGCGGCGGGGTCATCAGGGCCGAGATCGGCGGCCACGACGGCGCAGGCCGGGTTCTTGCGCGCGACGTTGTGCGCGTGGCGGCACAGCGAGCGGAGCAGCGCGGGGCCCTCGGGGCCGGACATGCGGAGGCCGTAGAGCAGGTACGTGCCGAACGGGCGGAACACGTCGGGGAGCGACGGGACGCGCAGCCACGGCGCGTGCTGGTCGAGCGCGCGCGCCGCGGCTAAGGACGCTCGGAGGAGCGGCGCGGCGCCGCCGACGCGGAGGCGGAGGGAGCGCGTGGCGTCCCAGACGCTGAGCAGCGCGAAGGACGGCGGGAGGGACGGGTCCGGGCCGCGCTCGACGGCGAGGTACGTGCCGAGGGTGAGCTTGTGCGCGAGCAGCGCGGGGAGGTCGGCGGGGACGAACTCGGCCGGGGAGAGCAGGGCGGCGTAGGCCGCGGCGGCGAGCGGCGGCGGCAGCTGCAGCACGCGGTGCGCGCCGGGGACGCGCGCGCGGTGCCTATGCACCGGGTGGCCGAGGAACAGCGGCCGCCGGAACGGCGCGTAGCCGAAGCGCCCCGCGAAGAGCGCGAGCGAGGCGGAGTTGGACGCCGTGGTCGCCATGGTCGCGTGCGCCGCGCCCCTCGCCGCGCACCACGCCTCGGCGCGCCTCACCAGCTCCGTCGCGATCCCGAGCCGCCTGCACGTACACGTACACGTACACCAGCCCGTACGGTGAGCCACCACACTATAGCTCCTCGCATGTGCAAATGCAGCTAGGCACACGCACACGTGCGCACGGCGTGTCATGTCGTACAAGTACAATTTTTTTGTTTACCTGTGGGACGGGGAGACCCTGAGGCCGAGGAGGCAGGCCACCTTGGCGAACTGCTGCTTCTTCTTCATCATCGTCTTCCCCCGGCTCACCGTCCGGACGCAGGCCTTGATCACGCCCACCGCCTCCCCACCTCCTTCCTCCCCATACTCAGCAACCTACAGCACCATATTAGCATTATCACACGGTCAGTTAACCCTGCTGTGTGTGCTTTCTTAGCGCTTAATTTTGCTGCACAACATCACTGTCAAAGGGGTGTCGTGTAGCCGGACAAGTGTCAATGGCAGCGGGGGCAAGCGTAATTGTTGCACATACCAGCATGACATAGTCCGGCGAGTGGCGCACCCGGGCGAACGGGTCGCCGATCTGCTCCACGTAGAGCGACATGCCCTTCTTCTTCCTCCTCCTCCTCCTGCACTTCTTGGCGCCGCCATCGTCGTGGGCGTCGTCCGCCTGGTCGCCCGAGAGGCCGACCTGGCACCGGCGCTCCAGCTCCTCCATCGCCGCCAGGTCCCTCTCCATGTCGAACTCCCGGACTCGTATCGCCATCGTGTCCTTCCTACTCTCCTCGCCCTCGCCCATATCGAATCAACGATCTCTCTCTCTCTCTCTCTCTCTCTCTCTCTCTCTCTCTCTCTCAAGCTTCTCTACGAGCACCAATCAATCAATATATATGATTACAGCCAACTTTTGCGTGGTTTTGTGAGACTGTAGCAATCTCTTGGTGAGTGCTCCTGCTCCTGCTGCTGGTGCTGCTGCCTGTGGTCTGCTTGGAGAGAAGGAACTGGGAATTTATACACGTAGGTTGACAGGGAGAGAGGGAGTAGGGTAGGAGTAGGAGAGGGGCGCGTGGTGGGGCCGGGCAGAAATAACAGGGTGATATACAAAGGGACACAAAGGCACTAAAATAATCATGCATCTTGGTTAGTAGTAAAGTGTATGAGCTTGTGAGCTTAGTGTTTGATTGAGTATGATGGCAAGCTAGTCCCCAAATAAATATATCCCTGTTCTTATCTGCTCTGTCGCGCGATGTTTCGGGACACATTCAGTTAAAACTTGGTTTAGGTTTCCACTAGTGACTAGTAGCATCAGTTCTACTTTGTGCTCCATTATTGATTTGTATTCCCGTAGGTTTTAGTGCTCCAGCTGATTGTGTATAAGCAGATGACGGAGAGGATGAAGATGCATCTGTTCAAGCCAATCTCTTGTGACATTATGATATCTACAGTAGAATTTCTCTTCTTTTCCAATTTCTGAAAGCACTTCCATTCGTGCTATATTCTTGCTCGGTTTGATATACTAGCATGGAATTGTTTTCTGAAATTGAGCAGCGGTTGGAATTGTTTTCTCAGGATCTAGGGCCATAGCACCATATCTGCAATTCGACGTCACGGTCGATCTCAAGCTTCTCTTTTGTCTGCTTAAGTAAACATGTTGATAGAACTACCCATGGGACCTAATTAGACGTAATGAACAATTTACTACCCATATAGCTTGTGCCAATGACATGCCAGGAACTATGTACAATGTTTGCCTAGAGTTAAAAGCCATATAGGAGGAACCTACACAGCAACAATGTGTCCCGAAACTATGTATAATACTCCCTCCGTTCCTAAATATTTGTTTTTGTAGAGATTTCAATAAGTGACTACATACGAAGTAAAATGAGTGAATCTACATTCTAAAATATGTCTATATATATCCGTATGTGGTAGTCTATTTAAAATCCTAAAAAGACAAATATTTAGGAACGGAGGGAGTACATACCGTGAGACACTAATTTGATTTCTCATATATATTATCTAGGCTCACTTAGCTTCATGTGTATCCAAGTGGCAGAAATAATAATTGTTAGATAGTAGCTTGGAACATAGGCCAAAGCCTATCAATTCTAGGGCATCCAAGCATATATTCCGTGAAAAGCATTTGTTGATATGTAACTCGGGATATAATCTAGCTGGGGCATCATATTTGTCCCTCATAGACAAGAGATGCATGGACGCACACACAAAAAATCCAACGATTTGCCAGGTCCACGCCACGGTAAATTCGGGATTTCCTTTACATGAGCATGAGTTATACTGAT
>NC_041391.1:207889348-207904892 GCF_002162155.2 Triticum dicoccoides | reverse complement strand
GTGGAGAGTGAGGAGGCAACACTGATCATGCCTGTAGAGAATGATTTGGTGCATCGATAATTGATTGATCGTGCACTAGGCACATATATATAGGTACAAGGGGTGTGACCGGTATCTTGTCTCCTAAGATACACGTACATACAGAGGGAGACAGACACTACAGGTACTGCATACAAAACCCAGACCTACGTACATGTACACATGTTCAACACCCCCCAGTCAAAGCGTCACCGGTGATGCAGAGACTGGACCGAAAGCCCTCGAAGGTCGAGGTGGGTAGTCCCTTCGTCATGACATCGGTGAACTGCTGATCGGGGGGCACATGTAGAACACGAACACGACCAAGTGCGACGTGCTCCCTGACGAAGTGGATGTCGAGCTCAATATGCTTCGTCCTTCGGTGATGGATAGGGTTAGCAGCAAGGTACACTGCGGAGACGTTATCACAATAGACGAGCGTCGCCTTGGTAACCTCACATAGCAACTCCTGAAGTAGCCGTCGTAGCCAAGAGCACTCCGTGACGGCGTTGGCCATAGCCCGATACTCAGCCTCGGCGCTGGATCCTGAGACCGTGGGTTGTCGTTTAGATGACCACGAAATCAGAGAGGGCCCGAGGTAGACGTAGTAGCCGGAAGTGGAGCGTCGAGTGTCGGGATGATGTCTACTATGCAACCTTCTTCTTGTAGACGTTGTTGGGCCTCCAAGTGCAGAGGTTTGTAGGACAGTAGCAAACTTCCCTCAAGTGGATGACCTAAGGTTTATCAATCCGTGGGAGGTGTAGGATGACGATAGTCTCTCTCAAGCAACCCTGCAACCAAATAACAAAGAGTCTCTTGTGTCCCCAACACACCCAATACAATGGTAAATTGTATAGGTGCACTAGTTCGGTGAAGAGATGGTGATACAAGTGCAATATGGATGGTAGATATAGGTTTTTGTAATATGAAAATATAAAAACAGCAAGGTAACTAATGATAAAAGTGAGCGTAAACGGTATTGCAATGCTAGGAAACAAGGCCTAGGGTTCATACTTTCACTAGTGCAAGTTCTCTCAACAATAATAACATAATTGCATCATATAACTATCCCTCAACATGCAACAAACAGTCACTCCAAAGTCACTAATAGCAAGAACAAACGAAGAGATTATGGTAGGGTACGAAACCACCTCAAAGTTATCCTTTCGATCGATCTATTCAAGAGTCTGTAGCAAAATAACACAAAGCTATTCTTTCCATTCGATCTATCCTAGAGTTTGTACTAGAATAACACCTTAAGGCACAAATCAACCAAAAACCCTAATGTCACCTAGATACTCCAATGTCACCTCAAGTATCCGTGGGCATGATTATACGATATGCATCACACAATCTCAGATTCATCTATTCAAACCAACACAAAGTACTTCAAAGAGTGCCCCAAAGTTTCTACCGGAGTCAAGACGAAAACGTGTGCCAACCCCTATGCATAAGTTCACTGAACCCGCTAGTTGATCACCAAAACATACATCAAGTAGATCACGTGAATATCCCATTGTCACCACAGATAAGCACGGCAAGACATACATCAAGTGTTCTCAAATCCTTAAAGACTCAATCCGACAAGACAACTTCAAGGGGAAAAGTCAATTCATCACAAGAGAGTAGAGGGGGTGAAACATCATAAGATCCAACTATAATAGCAAAGCTCGCGATACATCAAGATCGTGCCAAATCAAGAACACAAGAGAGAGAGATCAAGCACATAGTTACTGGTACATACCCTCAGCCTCGAGGGTGAACTACTCCCTCCTCATCATGGAGAGCGCCGGGATGATGAAGATGGCCACCGGTAAGGGATCCCCCCTCCGGCAGGGTGCCGGAACAGGGTCCTGATTGGTTTTTGGTGGCTACAGAAGCTTGCGCCGGCGAAACTCCCGATCTATTGTGGTCCTTGATGTTTTTAGGGTATATGGACATATATAGGCGAACGAAGTCGGTCAGGGGAGCCACGAGGGGCCCACGAGGGTGGGGGGCGCACCCAGGAGGGTAGGCGCGCCTCCCTCCCTCGTTGCTTCCCTGACGTATACTCCAAGTCTCCTGGATTGCTTCCATTCCAAAAATAACTCTCCCGAATGTTTCATTCCATTTGGACTCCTTTTGATATTCCTTTTCTGCGGAACACTGAAATAGGCAAAAAAACAGCAATTTGGGCTGGTCCTCCGGTTAATAGGTTAGTCCCACAAATGATATAAAAGTGTTTAGTAAAGCCCATAAACATCCAAAACAGGTAATATAATAGCATGGAACAATCAAAAATTATAGATACGTTGGAGACATATCAAGCATCCCCAAGCTTAATTCCTACTCGTCCTCGAGTAGGTAAATGTTAAAAACAGTTTTTTTATGTGGAATGCTACCTAGCATATTTCTTAATGTAATTTTCTTTATTGTGGCATGAATGTTCAGATCCAAATGATTCAAGACAAAAGTTCATATTGACATAAGAGTAATAATACTTCAAGCATACTAACAAAGTAATCATGTCTTCTCAAAATAACATGGCCAAAGAAAGCTATCCCTACAAAATCATATAGTCTGGTTATGCTCTATCTTCATCACACAAAATATTTAAATCATGCACAACCCCAGTTTTAGCCAAGCAATTGTTTCATACTTTAGTATTTTTAAACTTTTTCAATCTTCACGCAATACATGAGCGTGAGCCATGGACATAGCACTATATGTGGAATAGAATGGTGGTTGTGGAGAAGACAAAAATGAGAAGATAGTCTCACATCAACTAGGTGTATCAACGGGCTATGGAGATGCCCATTAATAGATAGATATCAATGTGAGTGAGTAGAGATTGCCATGCAACAGATGCACTAGAGCTATAAGTGTATGAAAGCTCAACAAAAGAAACTAAGTGGGTGTGCATCCAACTTGCTTGCTCACAAAGACCTAGGGCATTTTGAGGAAGCCCATCATTGGAAAATACAAGCCAAGTTCTACTCCCTCCGTTCCTAAATATTTGTCTTTGTAGAGATTTCAACAAGTGACTACATACGGAGCAAAATGAGTGAATCTACACTCTAAAATATGTCTATATACATCCGTATGTGGTAGTCCATTTGAATCTCTAAAAAGAAAAATATTTAGGAACGGAGGGAGTATAATGTAAAATTCCCACTAGTATATGAAAGTGACAACATAGGAGACTCTCTATCATGAAGATCATGGTGCTACTTTGAAGCACAAGTGTGGTAAAAGGATAGTAACATTGTCCCTTCTCCCTTTTTCTCTCAAATTTTTTTGGGCCTTTATCTTTTTAATGGCCTTTCTCTTTTTTTATTTGGCCTTTCTCTCTTTTTTAAGTCCGGAGTCTCATCCCGACTTGTGGGGGAATCATAGTCTCCATCATTCTTTCCTCACTTGGGACAATGCTCTAATAATGAAGATCATCACACTTTTATTTACTTACAACTCAAGAATTACAACTCAATACTTAGAACAAAATATAACTCTATGTGGATGCCTCCGACGGTGTACCAGGATATGCAATGAATCAAGAGTGACATGTATGAAAGAATTATAAAGGTGGCTTTGCCACAAATATGATGTCAACTACATGATCATGCAAAAGCAATATAACAATGATGGAGGCGTCATAATAAACGGAACGGTGGAAAGTTGCATGGCAATATATCTCAGAATGGCTATGGAAATGCCATAATAGGTAGGTATGGTGGTTGTTTTGAGGAAGGTATATGGTGGGTGTATGGTACCGGCGAAAGTTGCACGGCACAAGAGAGGCTAGCAATGGTGGAAGGATGAGAGTGCGTATAATCCATGGACTCAACATTAGTCATAAAGAAATCATATACTTATTGCAAAAATCTACAAGTAATCAAAACAAAGTACTACACGCATGCTCCTAGGGGAAGGGTTGGTAGGAGTTAACCATCGTGCTATCCCGACCTCCACACATAAGGAGGACAATCAATAAATAAATCATGCTCCAACTTCATCACATAACGGTTCACCATACGTGCATGCTACAGGAATCACAAACTTTAACACAAGTATTCATCAAATTCACAATTACCAAACTAGAATGACTCTAATATTACCACCTTTATATCTCAAAACAATTGTCAAGCATCAAATTGATCATAGCATCCAATTCACTTTCTATGATAGTTTTTATTATACCCAACTTGGATGCCCATCATTCTAGGACCAATTTTATAACCATAGCAAATACCATGCTGTTCTAAAAGACTCCCAAAATAATATAAGTGAAGCATGAGAGATCAATAATTTCTACAAAATAAAACCACCATCGTGCTCTAAAAAGATATAAGTGAAGCACTAGAGCAAAATTGTCTAACTCAAAAGATATAAGTGAAGCACATAGAGTATTCTAATAAATTCCAAATCATGTGTGTCTCTCCCAAAAGGTGTGTACAGAAACGATGATTGTGGTAAACTAAAAAGCAAAGACTCATATCATACAAGACGCTCCAAGTAAAACACATATCATGTGGTGAATAAAAATATAGCCCCAAGTAAAGTTACCGATAGACGAAGACGAAAGAGGGGATGCCTTCCGGGGCATCCCCAAGATTAGGCTCTTGGTTGTCCTTGAATATTACCTTGGGGTGCCTTGGGCATCCCCAAGCTTAGGATCTTGCCACTCCTTATTCCATAGTCCATCAAATCTTTACCCAAAACTTGAAAACTTCACAACACAAAACTCAACAGAAAACTCGTAAGCTCCGTTAGTATAAGAAAATAAATCACCACTTAGGTACTGCTATGAACTCATTCTAAATTAATATTGGTGTAATATCTACTGTATTCCAATTTCTCTATGGTTCATACCCTTTGATACTACTCATAGATTCATCAAAATAAGCAAACAACACATAGAAAACAGAATCTATCAAAAACAGAACAGTCTTTGGTAATCTGTATCATTAGAATACTTCTATAACTCCAAAAATCCTACCAAATTAGGAAAAACTGAGCAATTTGTGTACCAATCGAGAGCAAAAAGAATCAGATCAAAAGCACGTTTCTGTGAATTATAAAAACTAATTTACTATGTGAAAAAGTTTCTGCTTTTCAGCAGGATCAACACAACTATCACCATAAGCTATCCTAAAGGTCTTACTTGGCACTTTATTGAAACAAAAGCTATAAAACATGATTACTACAGTAGAATAATCATGTGGACACAAAACCAGTAAGGGTAAATATTGGGTTGTCTCCCAACAAGTGCTTTTCTGTAATGCCTTTCTAGTTAGGCATGATGATGACAATGATGCTCACATAAAAGATAAGAATTGAAACATAACGGGAGCATCATGAAGAATATTACTAACACATTTAAGTCTAACCCACTTCCTATGCATAGGGATTTTGTGAGCAAAAAACTTATGGGAACAATAATCAACTAGCATAGGGGGGCTAAACAAGCACAACTTCAAAATTTTAAGCACATAGAGAGGAAGCTTGATATTATTGCAATTCCTACAAGCATATATTCCTCCCTCATAATAATTTTCAGTAGCATCATGAATGAATTCAACAATATAACCATCACCTAAAACATTCTTTTCATGATCTACAAGCATAGAAATTTTATTACTCTCCTCATAAGCAAAATTCTTCTTATTCGGAATAGTGGGAGTATCATAAGAGACTCGAATACTATAAATTGTTTCCACATTAAAAGAGTAATGTTCAGAAAAAAGGTAATCATAATCATGCCAAGTTTTATAAACATAATCATCATAAATAGCAACTTTGTTCTCATCATAATCAATTGAAACTTTTTCCAAGATAATGAAATCATTACTAAATAAAGTCATGACCTCTCCAGATCCACTTTCATAAATATTATAAGATTCAACACCCTCCAAAATAGTGGGATCATTACTTCCTAAAGTTGACACTCTTACAAACCCAATTTCATCAATATAACCATCATCAATAGGAGGCATGCTATCATCATAATAAATTTGCTCATCGAAACTTGGGAGGCTAAAAATATCATCTTCATTAAACGTAGCATCCCCAAGCTTGGGAGAAACATTAATTTCAGCAAATATATTCTCAAACATGTCATTCTCATAAAGCATAGCATCTCCAAGCTTGGGCCTTTTCATATCATAAGCATAAGCACTCTCATCATTAATAGTATGGATAGCACCAATAGTATAGCAATTATCATCATCGCAATGAGTAATAGGAGCAACATCATTTGAGAGGGATACCTTTTTACCTTTGCTTCTCCGTCTTTTCTTTTTCTTCTTCACATCATGTGTGGGTTTAATCCTCTTTTTGGAGCTCCTTATTAATGAGATTGGTTAAATAGAAGGCTCCTCCTCGTTACCTGATTCATCATAAGAAATAATAGGAGGATATTGGGAAGTCTCTTCCCTTTCATTAGTATTCTCTTCATCTTCTATTTGCTTTCTTTTCTTTATGTAATTGGCAATATAAGGATTTTTAATGCAATTTACCGCACAATACATGTAAATTTCCTCTAGATCAATATCAAGGAATTTCTCAAGTTATATTCTAGAATATGCTTAGTTGCACATTTCATTTCTTCATAATCCAAAAGCAAACTAAGTTCATTATGATGTGCAAGGGAAATCAAGTCATCACAATTTTTGGACACAATTCGATCATGAAACAATTTGCATCGGAGATTTAAATGACCATGTTCATTGCAAAGTTCACAAGTACGGTAAAGAAATTTTAAGTTTTCAGCACTCATCTAGCCTTTATTGTAACCATTTAGTTTCTAAATACTTATGCCTCTTGCAAAATCTACCTTCCTTATTTGGTGTGTACTTGCAAACTCTATGCACTCCACAAAAATTGACATGCTTATAAGAGACATTTTCATCACGCCTAGTGCAATCATCATTAGTACTATGGATATTCAAAGAGTTCATACTAACAACATTGCAATCATGCTCATCATTCAAAGATTTAGTGCCAAACATTTTATAGACTTCTTCTTCTAGCACTTGAGCACAATTTTCCTTTCCATCATTCTCACGAAAGATATTAAAAAGATGAAGCATATGAGGCAAACTCAATTCCATTTTTAATAGTTTTATTTTATAAACTAAACTAGTAATAAAACAAGAAACAAAAAGATTCGATTGCAAGATCTAAAGATATACCTTCAAGCACTCACCTCCTCGGCAATGACGCCAGAAAAGAGCTTGATGTCTACTACGCAACCTTCTTCTTGTAGACGTTGTTGGGCCTCCAAGTGGAGAGGTTTGTAGGACAGTAGCAAATTTCCCTCAAGTGGATGACCTAAGGTTTATCAATCCATGGGAGGTGTAGGATGAAGATGGTCTCTCTCAAGCAACCCTGCAACCAAATAACAAAGAGTCTCTTGTGTCCCCAACACACCCAATACAATGGTAAATTGTATAGGTGCACTAGTTCGGCGAAGAGATGGTGATACAAGTGCAATATGGATGGTAGATATAGGTTTTTGTAATATGAAAATATAAAAACAGCAAGGTAACTAATGATAAAAGTGAGCGTAAACGGTATTGCAATACTAGGAAACAAGGCCTAGGGTTCATACTTTCACTAGTGCAAGTTCTCTCAACAATAATAACATAATTGCATCATATAACTATCCCTCAACATGCAACAAACAGTCACTCCAAAGTCACTAATAGCAAGAACAAACGAAGAGATTATGGTAGGGTACGAAACCACCTCAAAGTTATCCTTTCTGATCGATCTATTCAAGAGTCTGTAGTAAAATAACACAAAGCTATTCTTTCCATTCGACCTATCCTAGAGTTCGTACTAGAATAACACCTTAAGGCACAAATCAACCAAAAACCCTAATGTCACCTAGATACTCCAATGTCACCTCAAGTATCCGTGGGCATGATTATACGATATGCATCACACAATCTCAGATTCATCTATCCAAACCAACACAAAGTACTTCAAAGAGTGCCCCAAAGTTTCTACCGGAGAGTTAAGACGAAAACATGTGCCAACTGAAAGATCGAGGATGTCGCCTAGAGGGGGGGGGGGGTGAATAGGCGTTTTAAAATAGTTACGGTTTAGGCTTGAACAAATGCGGAATAAACCTAGCGGTTAATTTGTCAAGCACAAAACCTAAAACAACTAGGCTCACCTAAGTGCACCAACAACTTATGCTAAGCAATATAAGCAACTATGTGATAGCAAGATATATGACAAAGAACAATATGGCTATCACAAAGTAAAGTGCATAAGTAGAGGGCTCGGGTAAGAGATAACCGAGGCACGCGGAGACGACGATGTATCCCAAAGTTCACACCCTTGCGGATGCTAATCTCCGTTTGGAGCGGTATGGAGGCACAATGCTCCCCAAGAAGCCACTAGGGCAACCGTAATCTCCTCACGCCCTCGCACAATGCAAGATGTCGTGATTCCACTAAGGGACCCTTGAGGGCTGTCACCGAACCCGTACAAATGGCAACCCTTGGGGGCGGTCACCGAACCCGTACACTTTGGCAACCCTTGGGGGCGGTCACCGGAACCCGTCAAATTGCTCGGGGCGATCTCCACAACCTAATTGGAGACCCCGACGCTTGCCCGGAGCTTTACATCACAATGATTGAGCTCCGAACACCACCAACCGTCTAGGGCGCCCAAGTACCCAAGAGGAACAAGCTCAAGGGCACCAAGCACCCAAGAGTAATAAGCTTCTCAACTTGTAACTTCCACGTATCATCGTGGAGAACTCAAACCGATGCACCAAATGCAATGGCAAGGGCACACGGAGTGCCCAAGTCCTTCTCTCTCAAATCCCACCGAAGCAACTAATGCTAGGGAGGAAAATGAGAGGAAGAACAAGAAGGAGAACACCAAGAACTCCAAGAACTAGATCCAAGGGGTTCCCCTCACATAGAGGAGAAAGTGATTGGTGGAAATGTGGATCTAGATCTCCTCTCTCTTTTCCCTCAAAAACTAGCAAGAATCCATGGAGGGATTGAGAGTTAGCAAGCTCGAAGAAGGTCAACAATGGGGGCAAAAACGAGCTAAAGAGATGGGGAACCATTGGGGAAGAAGACCCCCTTAAATAGGTCCCCACGAATCTGCCCGTTATGTGCAGAAACCTGTAGGACCGGTACAACCGGTGCACGAACCGGTACAACCGGCCAAAGCAGAGGAAAAAACCAACCTGGGAAAAGCTCTAAGCGGTACAACAGCCTGGGGAACCGGTAGTACCGGTTAGACCGGTTAAACCGGTCAACAACCGCCCAAGAACCGCTCCAAAACAGAAACTAGTCCGGTGGTAGAGCGGTACATGGCCGGTACAACCTCCGGACCAATTCTGGAGCGGTACAACCGCTCCAAACACCGGTTGTACCGGTCAACCGGTACAACCTCTCTACGGGGCGGTACAACCTCTCTATGTAAAACAGGCAATATCAAAACAGCCACAACTTTCGCATACGAGCTCCGAATTCGATGAAACCAAGTTTGTTGGAAAGCTAGCAACAAGGGCTAACACAATCTTGATAGAAATATCAATAAGAAGCAAATGAGAAAAGGCCCATAATAAAATGGTGAGAACCCTTCCTTGGATAAGACCGGTAAAACCTCCAACACCGAAAACATCATAGAAGACGCATGCGAACTCCGTTTTCGATGAACTCAAGCTTGTCATCAAGATGACCATAAGCTCTAAGACTCACAAAGAGAACCAAACAAGAACCAAGAAACATGATGCAAGGATGCAATGGTTTGAGCTCTCTACTAACGATACGATCAAGCTACCAACTTGAGAGCCCCCCTTGATAGTACGGCAAACGATCATATAACCCGGTCTCCCTACTACCACCATGAGACCGGTAAAATAGAAAACCTATCAAGGGAAAACCTCTGCCTTGCACATGGTCCACTTGAGCTAGATGATGACGATCTTGACTCCCTCAAGATGGACCACCTTTCTTGATTGCGTTGGCTCGATGAAGACTAGATGATTGCTCCCCCATAGTCCACTATGGGTGAGCCACTCTTCGGCTCATCTTCACAAGTCCATTGACACCACAATGGATGGCAAGATTCAAGCACTTGATCTCTTCGTGATGCTCCACTTGAACTTGCACACGGCAATCTTGATGACGATCACCACTTGATGTCATCCTTTCCATGGGTTGTATGATATCTTCCTCTTGATGCAAGCCCATGGATACGTACCTAACCCCACATGGAACTCTCACATAGACCATGGGTTAGTACACAAAGTGCAATGGACAAAGCTTACCATACCATGGGATCACTTGATCCCTCTCGGTACATCTTCTACGCTTTGTGAGTTGATCAACTTGATTCACTATTGACTTAGTCTTGATCAACCTTAAATCTTTGCAACTCTCTTCATTTGGATGATGTATTGAAGGTAAACATGAATGATCACACAACCTTCTTCTTCAAGACATGCTTACAATAAGCTCAACACTCGCATGACCAATCTTTGGATAATTCCTTAATAGCACCTTGGTCAACTCATAAACTCCTTGAAACCAACACATGGACTTCAAGAAAATCCTATGGACAAATCCTTCAAATATAACTCAAGACAACCATTAGTCCATAGAGATTGTCATCAATTACCAAAACCAAACATGGGGGCACCGCATGTTCTTTCAATCTCCCCCATTTTGGTAATTGATGACAATCACTTTCAAGAGAGTTTATATAAGGAATTATGCTTCACTATGCAATGCAACAACCAATAGTGCATGCGTATGAGATGCAAATGCTAAGGAACAAAACCAAAGCAAGAGGAGGTAACTCTCTAAACTTCTCCACAAAACTCTCTGAAACTTCTCCCCCATTGGCATCGATTGCCAAAATGGGCTAAAAGCTTAGAAGGCCAATATAAAATGTGTTCCTCCATAAATTGTGTATTTCTCAACAAGAGAGTGGAATGCAATACACATATCCAACTGCCAATACTTGGAGGAAGACAAACTATATTGATGCCCAAAGATTGCAACAAAAAGATATGCCACAAAGACATAACAAAGAGAGACACAAGCAATCAGAAGATACCGATTGAAGCAAGCAATCAACAGAAATCAATTGAACCAACTAGATCAATGATCCTACATGCCACAAGAATAAAGATATTATGAAAAGCGCAGAGGAGTGTTCTAAAGAAACTAGAGAAGCTCCCCATGATTTGTGCACACAAAAGAATTTTTGTATTTGAATACAAAGTGCACAAAATAGGATCATAGCTCCCCCAAAATCAATAGAAACTCACATCCAGTGCAAGTGAGCATATAGGAAACAAAGCCTAGCGCTTGCAACGAGCACATGGTTGAGCAACATGTAAAAGAGGCAACTTAAGAATAGGCTCAACCAAAATGATGTGTGTGAGTCATGGCGAAGCACTTGAGAAGACTAAGATTAGGATGAGCATTAAGCATCACCATAGTCTTGAAAGAATGAGGCACATGGTGCAAGGCCTATCATTCCCACACACAACTGGAAAATGGGTTCACAAGGCCTATCGTTCGATCTATCCTAGAGTTCGTACTAGAATAACACCTTAAGGCACAAATCAACCAAAAACCCTAATGTCACCTAGATACTCCAATGTCACCTCAAGTATCCATGGGCATGATTATACGATATGCATCACACAATCTCAGATTCATCTATTCAAAGCAAAACAAAGTACTTCAAAGAGTGCCCCAAAGTTTCTACCGGAGAGTCAAGACGAAAACGTGTGCCAAACCCTATGCATAAGTTCACTGAACCCGCAAGTTGATCACCAAAACATACATCAAGTAGATCACGTGAATATCCCATTGTCACCACAAATAAGCATGGCAAGACATATACCAAGTGTTCTCAAATCCTTAAAGACTCAATCCGACAAGACAACTTCAAGGGGAAAACTCAATTCATCACAAGAGAGTAGAGCGGGAGAAACATCATGAGATCCAACTATAATAGCAAAGCTCGCGATACATCAAGATCGTGCCAAATCAAGAACACGAGAGAGAGAGAGAGATCAAACACATAGCTACTTGTACATAACCTCAGCCCCGAGGGTGAACTACTCCCTCCTTGTCATGGAGAGCGTCGGGATGATGAAGATGGCCACCGGTGAGGGATCCCCCCTCCGGCAGGGTGCCGGAACAGGGTCCCGATTGGTTTTTGGTGGCTACAGAGGTTTGCGGCGGTGGAACTCCCGATCTATTGTGGTCCTCGATATTTTTAGGGTATATGGATATATATAGGCGAAAGAAGTCGGTCAGGGGAGCCACGAGGGGCCCAGGAGGGTGGGGGCGCGCCCAGGGGGTAGGGCGCGCCTCCCTGCCTCGTGGCTTCCTTGTTGCTTCCCTGACGTATACTCCAAGCCTCCTGGATCGCTGTCGTTCCAAAAATAACTCTCCCGAAGTTTTCATTCCGTTTGGACTCCGTTCGATATCCCTTTTCTGCGAAACACTGAAATAGACAAAAAAAACAACAATCTGGGCTGGGCCTCCGGTTAATAGGTTAGTCCCAAAAATGATAATAAAAGTATTTAGTAAAGCCCATAAACATCCAAAACAGGTAATATAATAGCATGGAACAATCAAAAATTATAGATATGTTGGAGATGTATCATGGGATACCCAGCCCAGTCGGCGTCGGAGTAGGCGACAAGGCTGGTGTCAGGTGATGCCGTTAGGGTGTGACCCATGGCTGTGGTGCCACATATGTACCGAAGTATACGTTTCACGAGAGCCCAATGGGTGTCATGAGGAGCATGCATATGAAGGCACACCTGCCGAATGTCCGGACGCGTCAGTGTGATGTACTGAAGCGCACTGATGATGGAGAGGTAGAAGGGAGTGTCAGACGCCGGAGAACCCTTGACGGCAGACACCTTAGCCTTCGTGTTGGCAGGCGTGGGAGTAGGCTTGAAGTTAAGCATGCCCGCTTGCTCTAGAAGCTCGTAGGCATACTTCTGCTGGTGCAGGAAGAAGCCAGTAGCCCGGTGCACGAACTCGATGCCGAGGAAGTAGTGGAGAGCCCCCAAGTCCTTGAGAGCGAACTCGGTGCCGATGCGAGCTGGAATCTGCTGAAGTAGCATTGGCGAGGATGCAATCAGGATGATTTCGACATACAGTAGGAGGTACGCGGTGGCGGGGCCCTGGTGATAGACAAACAGGGAGGCATCGCACCGTGTGGACCGGAACCCCTGCTGCTGAAGGAAGGCCGCGATCCGCTGGTACCAGGCCCGAGGTGCCTGCTTCAACCCGTAGAGAGAAACGAGAGAGCAAACACACGTGGTCCGGATAGTCGGTGTCGACAAAACCAATAGGCTGCTGACAAAACACCTGCTCGTCGAGATGGCCATGCAAGAAAGCATTAGACACATCGAGCTGGTGGACTGGCCAGGCGCGAGAAACAGTAAGCCGGAGAACAGAGCGAATTGTGCGTGGTTTGACAACTGGGGTGAAGGTGTCGGTGAAGTCCACGCCGGCACGCTGGCGAAAGCCGCGCACCACCCAAGGCGCCTTGTAGCACTCGAGAGAACCGTTGGGGCGAGTGTTGTGGCAGAAGACCCACTTGCCAGTGATGACATTGGCATGGGGAGGCCGCGGAACAAGCTGCCACGTACGGTTGCGCTGTAGGGTGTCAAACTCCTCACACATCGCAGCTAGCCAGTTCGGATCCCGAAGGGCTGCGCAAGCGGAGGTGGGAAGCGGAGATGGCGCCGAGGTAGATGCAGCACACGCGTACTCGTCTGACCGGTAGCGCGTGCTGGGACAAAGCGTCCCAGTCCGAGACCGAGTGACCACACTGGTGAGGGGTGCGGCCGCAGCGACGGGGGCCGCATCAAGGGCCGCGGCGGGGCGGCCAAGGAGGCTGTGGCGACGGGGGGCACCGCAGGGACCGCGACGACGGGGGCCGTGGCAGGGGCCGCAGCAGGGGCCGCAGGCGCGGGGAGCGCAGGCAGGGCCGAGTCCGGTGCGCGGCTGGGCAGTCCGCCAGAGGTGGAGGCAGGGGCGAACCGCGCCGCGGGAGACGCCGAAGGTGATGGTACCTGCTGAAACAGGAACACCAGCTCATCAAAGTACACATGCCGCGAAGTGAAAATGCGGTGGGACACTGGATCATAGCACCGGTAACCTTTGGTGTTGGGAGGATAACCAAGGAAAATGCAAGGAAGCGACCGAGGAGCGAGTTTGTGAGGAGCAGTGGACGTGGTGCTAGGATAACAGAGACACCCGAAGATGCGAAGACCATCATAAGATGGAGCTGCACCGAAGAGGAGCTGGTGAGGAGTGTAGTTCCAGCAGGAATGACAGGGACGAATGTTAATAAGGAGGCTGGCGGTCGGGAGCGCAGCCAGCCAGAACCGAGGAGGCACGTAGGAGTGGAAGAGCAACGTGCGGACACAGTCATTAAGAGTGCGAAGGACCGCTCAGCGTGACCATTCTGCTGGGACGTGTAGGGGCAGGTGAGGTGAAATATGATGTTGTGGGACGCAAATAAATTGCGGACGATGACGTTGTCAAACTCCTTGCCGTTGTCAAACTCCTTGCCGTTGTCAATTTGCAAGGCGAGAATAGGACGACCGAACTGTGTGGTGACATATGAATAAAAGGCTGTGAGTGTGGCAAGAGCATCGAACTTGCGACGGAGAGGGAATGTCCACACATAATGAGAAAAATCATCCAATATCACCAAATAGTATAAATAGCCCGTGTTGCTAGCAACCGGGGACGTCCAAACATCACTATGCAATAACTGAAAGGGAAAGGTGGAAATGTTTGTAGACTCGCTAAAGGGAAGACAAACGTGCTTGCCGAGACGGCAAGCCTCACAAGTGTGATCGTCGACCTTATTACATGAGAAAGAAAAACTCTGAAGAATCTGACGCATAACGGTGGAGTTGGGATGACCGAGACGGGCATGCCAAAGATCGACACTGGCGGCAAAGGCGACGGGACGACGGCTGGTGGTGGCGCCGGAGGGATGCACTGGGTAAAGCTCGTCCGGGCTGTCACATTGGTGGAGTACCATCCGTGTACGGGCATCCTTCATAGAAAAACCGATATCGTCAAATTCAATAGTGATAGGATTCTCACGAGCAAGGCGACGAACATAAACAAGATTAGTGACTAAGTCAGGAGACACAAGAACATTAGACATATTGACAGGAGTAGAAGTAGAGGGAAAATACATATGACCGACATGTGTAATGGGTAGGGAGGAACCGTTACCAACGGTGATACGGGTGGGAGTATGAACGGGAGTGGCAGACGTGAGGTTACCGGGATGAGCAGTCATGTGAGTGGTGGTGCCCGAGTCCATGTACCAGTCACCACCGCCACCATAGGAGCTCGGTGACGGGGCGGAGTGCATAGCAGCGAGTAGGGCCGGGTCCCACGGCGGCGGCACCTGAGAAGGGTAAAACCCCCCGTAGGCCGGCGCGGGAGCTGCACCGAAGGCCGATGCGGCGGCGGCCCCGTAGGCAGCGCGGACCTGTAGGCGTGCACAG
>NC_041391.1:207874301-207889070 GCF_002162155.2 Triticum dicoccoides | reverse complement strand
GGCACCGTAGCCGCTGTAGGGAGCAGCGTTCTGCGCGGCGAAGAGAGCCTGGTGGCCCACCGGGCGAGGCCCAAGGATGCCCGGAGCAGGAGCCCGAGGGACCGGCATCGAGTACGCGTGGATGACGCCGGTCCACGGGTTGGTGTCGTACTTCCATGGAGGAGTCACCTGATGCTGCTGCTGACGAGCCCTCCCCCTCGGCGCCTTTTGCTTCTTGCGGCCGCCCCCGCGGCGGTTGCTGTCGGTGTCAAAAATGGCGGATCTCGGGTAGGGGGTCCCGATCTGTGCGTCTAAGGCTAATGGTAACAGGAGGCAGGGGACACGATGTTTTACCCAGGTTCGGGCCCTCTCGATGGAGGTAAAACCCTACTTCCTGCTTGATTGATCTTGATGATATGAGTATTACAAGAGTTGATCTACCACGAGATCGTAGAGGCCAAACCCTAGAAGCTAGCCTATAATGATTATGATTATTCTTGTCCTACGGACTAAACCCTCCGGTTTATATAGACACCTGAGGAGGCTAGGGTTATACAGAATCGATTACAAAGAAGGAGATCTAATATCCGAATCACCAGGCTTGTCTTCCACGCAAAGGAGAGTCCCATCCGGACACGGGACGAAGTCTTGAGTCTTGTATCTTCACGGTCCAACAGTCCGGCCAAAGTATATAGTCTGGCTGTCCAGATACCCCCTAATCCAGGACTCCCTCAATAGCCCCTGAACCAGGCTTCAATGACGATGAGACCGGTGCGCGGATTGTCTTCGGCATTGCAAGGTGGGTTCCATCTCTGAATACTCCAAAGCAGATTAAGGATTGTGTCCGGCTCTGTGAGATAATTTCCACATACCACCGTAGAGAGCATAACACTTTACAAATCTGATCTGCCGGCAATTTTTTTCACGGTGTGCCCTTACGCCGTGGCCTGGCTCAATACGAACCGGTTTTTCTCGGCCTGCCTCGACACGCGTTGTGAGGCAGTTTTATCGGCACGCCTTGCCAAAGCAGAGATCGTGTTCCCCTTATCGCGGGATCCTCCATCAATACGGCGCGTACAACCCCACGACGCCTGTTGGTATGACTCCGTGTTTTTAGGTAAGTCCCAAGAGGTTATGCTGAGGACGCTTGATATTCACCCCCTTTATAGAGGGGCCGAGGCCTATCCCTCTTTCCTACTACGCTTGCGCCTTTCCGCATCTTGAGTTCCAACACCCGAAGCCCAAGCTTAGATACTTCGGATCTTCAATCATGTCCGGATCCAACCTTCAAGGCCGGTGGATGGCCTCCTCTATCACAGAGGAGGACATTGCGAAGCTTAGGGAGGTCAGATATCTGACCACCGACATCAAGCGCAGGCTTCCTGTTCTAGGGCAGGTCATCCCTACTCCCGAGCCCAACGAGAGTTTCGTATTTGTTTCTCACTTTCTCTGCGGCTTAGGCTTCACCCTTGATCCCTTTGTGAGAGGGCTCATGTTCTATTACGGGCTAGATTTTCATGATCTAGCTCCGGACTCCATCCTTCACATCTCGTCGTTCATCGTCGTGTGCAAAGCCTTCCTCCACATCACCCTGCACTTCGGCTTATGGCTCAAGACCTTCAATGTGAAGCCGAAGATGATTGAGGGGCGACACGCGGAGTGCGGAGGCACTGCAATAAGCAGGAACACCGACGCCCCATGGCCGGAGGGCTTCTTCCTGGAGGTGTCCGATCTATGGCAGCGGAGGTGGTTTTACGTCATGGCTCCCAGAGGCACAAAGTGGGTGGCTGCCCCCGACTTCCGTTCGGGCCCTCCGCCTCAACTAGCGTCATGGGCCAATGTGGGACTAGATTGGGGGCCTGCTAATGATGTACCAATATTGCAGAGCCGCATTCGGGACCTTCTTGAGAGGGACATTAGTATTGTCAGCGTAATTCAGGTAATGCTAGTCCGACGGATCTTGCCGTGCAAACGTCGGCCTCTCCGGATGTGGGAATTCAACCCAGAAGGTCCGCGGACTATTCTGCACTTCTTCGGCATGACGCTCGAAGGGATGTGTAAGTTATTCTTAAGACCACAAGTAAAGTGTCCGGACACCATCGAGGATGCGGGCCTGAGCTGCAACCGCCGAGATACCCAAGTAAGTAACCCAGAAACCGAACACTTCGTTTATATTTATCATAACCATATGCGGCCAGGATTGGCTCAGCAAGGCGGAGAGGACCAGGTGTCCGGCACCGCTTCCCGAAGGCTCGCCTTGTCCTGCCATAGCCAGGATGCTTAGTCGTGTGCTAAGTCAAGTGCCCTTGGGGAAAGACGAAGGGAAGAAAAGAGAAGCAGAGCTTCACACATTGCACATCCAAACCGGGGGAATTACTGCCTCCACGAAGGAGGATAGTCGGGGAGGGGAATCTACGGTCTCCTCCCCCCGCGGGAAGAAGAGAGCCGCCTCCGAAGACTTGGAGAAGGAGGTGCCTAGCAAGGGAAGAAAACTTCACCAGGGGGCCCTTCCCCGGAGGGCGTCCTCACTGTGCCATGCCCGCAAATGGGCCAGCCCTCAGTGGAGCTGTAAGTTAATCGTAAATACAAAGCTACCGCTTCCTCCTCCGAGAACAATAACCAGGATCCATTCTGTGTAGTCCGGCTAGCAGCTCTTCTCGACAAAGTTCGTCTTCGGGGGATCTTCTTCCGGAGATGATGGAGAGTGAAACCCCACCTGCCTCTCCGCCTCCTGGGGCGGGCGACCCCGAGGTGTCATCACGGAGGAGTCCAGATTTGTCGAGGCCAGAAGCTAATACTACTGCCGCCCCGAGCCCGGAGCGTTCGGCTCCCATGGGGGGCGATGAGAAGGGTCCGACACAGTTCAGCGACCGGCCGGACACGCTGATAGGCCTTCTGGAGCAAGCTTCTCTCTCGGAGGATCACCGCTAATTATTTTGCATGGTGCTTGAGAAGATTTCATCCGCCACAAGAGGGTTGAATGAAGCTTTTATGAGCCTGCTCAAAGGCTTTGAGGTCCGTAATGAAATACGTAATTTTTTGGTTGTGGCGCACGCGCTAGGTGTGCTCTGTATAGATAGTAGCCCCTGAGACTCTGGTTGCCAGCCCTAGGCGGCAAACAGAGGATCACATTGTAAAGTAATGATCGCACTGTATTCATGCGCAAGTGGCTAAGGGTCTGATGGCTGACCGGTCCGTTGAAGTCACCGAACTGAGGCGATAGATTGAAGTTGTGGATGCTGACATCACACTTATGAACGAGCGGCTTAACGAGTCACAAAGTATGGGCTTTGCTTTCCTTATTTTGATAGGAAATATTTAAGAGGAGCATAATGTTAATGTGATATGCTTCGACTGCAGGCGGAGCTGCTGTTGTGGAGGCCCTGAGGGCGGAGCTTGCCCTAGCCAAGGAGCAAGCCCGGGCCAGCAATGCGGCTGCCCTAAAGGCGACCGAAGAGTTGAGAGACGAACAGGCTTCTCATTGCTGAAGCAAAGATAAAATAGCCGAGATGGCTGTGGAGCTGAAAAACACCACCGACCGGTATGAGCTCCTTGAGAAAGAGAATCAGGCGAAGTTGGCTGACCTGAAGAAGGCCCTTGATGCGGCCAAGGAGACGCATTCCGAAATTAGGGATGCATGGGAGGAGCTTCGACAGGCCGGAGAAATCGCGGCTGGAAGCCCCTATTTGTTGCGGATGAAGTTCTTAGATCCAAAGTACGCTCCTCTGGATCGGCGCTGGAGCCCTGCAGACGTGTATGCGGATCTGGCAAAGAGTACGGCTGATGCGGCCAAGTTTTTCAAGGATCTAAAAGATAATGAAGTGGAAAGGCTGTTCTGGTCGCAATTCAGTGCTCCAACACGCCCGTTGCCATTGAGTGAAAGGATGGCCGCTGTGGCCGAGCTCCATAGGTTGTCCGGTCTTGTGATGAGGTCTGTAATAGACCATCTATGGCCGAAGGGGCCGAAGCCGGATAGTTATTTTGGTTTAGTGCAACAATTCCTTGATGCCGTCATGAATCGATGCCATGAAGAGGTCGGCGTGCATAGAGGGTGCACGGATGGCTCTTGCCCATGTTAAAACATATTGGACAGATATGGAGGCCCCCATCATTGCAACCCAGAATCCGGCGGGACGCCAGGATCCAGCCGAGCACTACTTGGAGCAGGTAATAGAAGGTGCTCGTTTAATAGAGGCTCAGTGCTCGAAGAATGTCATGTTCGAGTGACAAATCGTTTTGTTGTAAAAACAATTGTATTTTAATTATAGAGGCTATGTTTATACTTTCGCCCGAAAGTGTTATTGTGCCTCCTGTGCGGCCGTTTGATGTATATATATAACCTGAAAGTTAGCAGTCGTTGGCTTCAACCCCCACACATACAATGCAGGGGTGTTCACAAAAAGATGTGTAATCACACTTGCTCCAACGTCTTGGTCCGTTAAGGAGGTGATCGCATGTCGAACTAGGCAACCGGACTATATAGCTTTAACACTTTCACTTAGCCATAGGAGTTTGACGGTGGGCTACTATGTAGCCCCTGGTACCTTCGCGTGCATCCGGATATGGGCGCGTGTGTACATGACCGGGGAACGGCCCTTCGTTAATGCGGAGGAACCATAAAGATTCTGATGAGTCCTCGAGTGGTTGACCAGTCTCTCTCTATATCATGACAGTCAGTTTTCGGCTTTCTCTACTAAGGTGCTCATCCGGAATAACCAGGGCACAATCGCAGTAGTTCTCCTTTGGCCGCCTTAGCCGATAAAAACGGAACGTAAGGCAGCAAACCCAACATTTGACCAAAGACATGATTCGAAGCTGATGCATATAAGGCCGAACTCGCGACGCCGAACACTCCCGAGGGTATTCGGACTTTATAACATATACTGGGCTGAGTAACGCCCTTTATTATGAACCCTGTATTTCCAGGTACGTGCATTATTTTGTCGTGGCGAAATGCCAATAATGCCAGTATCCCCTGTGAGTGTATTGAGTACCCATGGGATGTTAAGCAACAAGAGACGATAAAGAAGGTTTACACAGGGGATTAATCTAAAGAGAAACCTTGAGCGGGGCCCTGCTGCACGTATGCGCCTTTGTCTTCGTTGTGACGTCTCCTGGGAGGGTATCGCACGAGTGGTGTCTGTAAAAAGGAAAACTCATGTAAAAGAGTATGACATAAGCGTGCGAAGAGTTGGTTATTATCAATGGATAGTAGAAGTGTAAAACATTGGCCTGTTAATAAGGTCAAGCCAAAAGGTGGGCTTTATTGAATATCTGTAGCCCCTGGTGTCCTATATGGGATTACATGTATAGCACCCAGCTCAGGTTTATCTGGGCTGTTACCGACGGTGGTGTGCCGGACTCGTCTAACCGTGTCCGTGGTCTTAACGACCGATCATGTGTTCTGGTATTAGAGGCCGCTTAGTGTCCGGCTGCTAGAGCCGCCGCATACTCTTCCGCACGTAAGGAACGCTCTGTATTTCCGTTAATGGTGATGACGCCACGTGGACCGGGCATCTTGAGTTTAAGGTAGGCGTAGTGCGGTACCGCGTTGAAGCGAGTGAAGGCCGTTGTTCTGAGCAATGCATGATAACCACCTCAGAGGGGAGCGATAGTGAAGAGTAATTCTTCGCTTCTGAAGTTGTCTGGAGAACCGAATGTCACCTCTAATACGAGGCAGCCCCTGCAGCGGGCCCCAATGCCTGGTATCACCCCTTCAAAGGCGGTGTTACTTTGGCTGATTCTGGATGGGTCTATCCCCATCCTGTCCTGGTATATTAGATTGAGACTACTGCCGCCGTCCATGAAGACACGAGTGAGATGGTATCCGTCGATTATTGGGTCGAGCACCAAGGCAGCCGATCCTCTGTGCCTCATACTAGTCGGGTAGTCCCTGTGATCAAAGGTGATCGGGCAGGCCGACCAGGGGTTGAGTTCGAGGGCGATGGGCTCTACAGCATATGCGTCTCTGAGCGCGCGTTTGCACCTTCTCTTGGGTATGTGAGTCGCGTATATCATGTTTACTGTTTTTACCTCTGGTGGGAATTTTTTCTGTCCCCCAGTGTTCGGCTAGCGAGGCTCATCCTTGTCTTCGCTTGGTGTTTCCCTTCCCTTGTGTTCGGCATTTAACTTGTCGGCCTGCTTAAAGACCCAACATTCTCTATAAGTGTGGTTCGTAGGTTTTTCGGGGGTGCCATGAATTTGGCACAGTCTGTCCAGGACTTTGTTCAGGCCGGATGGTCCCTCTTTGCTGCCTTTAAATGGCTTCCTTTGTTGACCGGGTCGAGATCCCTTGAATCCGGTGTTGACCGCTGTGTTGTCCGGACTTTCTTCGTTGTTTCGACGCTTGTTTTTATTGTGCCGTGTCTTCCCGTTGCCATCCCTGATTTCGGATGTGCCTGGGTCGCTGGTGCCTCTACGGGCCAACCAACTGTCTTCACCCGTGCAAAAGCGGGTCATAAGGCTTGTTAAGGCTGCCATTGTCCTCGGCTTTTCTTGGCCGAGGTGTCTGGCGAGCCACTCATCCCGGATACTGTGCTTGAAGGCCGATAGGGCTTCGGCATCTGGACAATCGACAATTTGATTCTTCTTGGTGAGGAATCTATTCCAAAGCTTGCGGGCGGACTCTCTGGGCTGTTGAATTATGTGACTTAAATCGTCAGCGTCCGAAGGTCGGACATAGGTTCCTTGAAAATTGGCCCTGAAACCGTCCTCAAGTTCCTCCCAACTTCCGATGGAATTTTCGGGGAGGCTTTGGAACCAGTGCCGAGCTGGTCCCTTTAACTTGAGGGGAAGGTATTTGATGGCGTGGAGGTCGTCCCCACGATCCATGTGGATATGTAGGATAAAATCCTCAATCGAGACCCCGGGGTCTATCATTCCGTCATATGCCTCTATGTTCACGGGTTTAAAATCCTGTGGAAATTCGTGGTCCAGTACCTCTTCAGTGAAGCACAGAGGGTGAGCAGCCCCTTTGTATCTGGACATGTTGTGGCATGTTGTCGACTGTTGTTGTGTCCGGTGCTGACTCCGAACTGGTATTTGATCAGATCGTTTTGGTGACCATAATCTTGCGCCGGAGCGTGTCCTCTAGATCCATAGATGGACCTCGTCGCGCTGACCTTTTTGTCCAGGAGCTCACGTAAATCGTGTGCGGCGTCAGTAGCTGCTCTGTTGCGGTCATGAAGTGGTTGGTCCGGCCTACCGGCCGTATTGTTCTTTGGTGGAATGGCCTCATCGTCGAATTCTGGCAGCAGCTTGCGCTTTGGGTTGCTCTTTGTGTGGCGATCGTCGCCGTATTTTTCTTTAGTGTCTAGCACTTTATTCCATCTGCGGTTGAGCGTTTCTTGCGCGGCCTTAAGCTTTTGCTTCTGCTTCTTTAGACTTCACGCAGTGGCCATAAGCCTTCTATGAAGGTTATCTTGTTCCAAACATTTTTCCGGGATGATGAATGCATCATCGTCCGGACTGCGCTCCTCTCCCGAGGTAGGTTGATGAGTTCGGCCCTCGGGATCGCTTTGATCGGGCGTCTGCTCCGGGATGTGTTCGGCGTGACTTGGCTCATCCTGCTCCATCGCTGGGTCCATATGGTCGTTGTTGCCTTTGGAGTTGACTGGGGTGTCAATCTTTCTAGCGATGTTATCGCTATTTTTACTGTGGCTGGACTTAGAGCGGCGTCTGCGCCGTTGTTTTGGTTTTTGTCCGGGGGTTTTATCCTCCGTTGTGTCTTTTTTGTCGCCATCATCCTCCTTAGGCGTGTCCACCATGTATATATCATATGATGAGGTGGCAGTCCAGCGCCCCGTGGGTGGTGGTTCCAATTCGTCCCCTGCGCCGACGTCCATACCGTCGGTGTCATCGGAGTCGAAGTCAAGCATGTCTGTTACGTCATCAACAGTGGCTATGAAGTGGGTGGTGGGTGGGAAACAAATTTCTTCGTCGCCTTCTTCCCCCTCGAGCCGGACAAAGTTCGGCCAAGAGTCTCCTGACAAAGAGAGAGACCTTAATGAATTCAGCATGTCGCCGAAGGGCGAGTGCTGGAAGATATCCGCAGCGGTGAACTCCATTACCGGAGCCCAACCAGATTCGGCGGGCTCGGGGGCGCGCGGTCTGGAACCTACAGCTGGACACATGTACGGAGGTCCAGTGACACAGACTTCCTTGGGGGTGGAGTCTGTGTTCGGCTCTACCGCCGATGAGTGTGCGGCCTCCGGGGCGGGGTCTATCCACCTGTCCGTGGACGACACGATCTGCCCCGGATTTAGGTCCGGAGCTCCTGTAGGTGCGATATCCCGAGTATTGTCTGACAGCAGGTCTAAGCCGTGCTCGTCGTGACTGTTCGGCGCTCCAGGCGTAGGCCCGAATCCGTCGAAGATCAAGTCTCCACGGGTATCAGCCATGTAGTTCCAGTTTCCGAACCTGACCTGATGGTCAGGGGTGTAGTTGTCGATCTGCTCCAGATGGCCAAGTGAATTGGCCCGCAGTACGAAGCCGCCGAACATGAAGATCTGTCCGGGAAGAAAAGTCTCACCCGGGACCGCGTTGTTGTTGATGATTGAAGGAGCCATCGAGCCTTGCAGCGACGACACAGAGGAACTCTCAATGAAAGCACCAATGTCGGTGTCAAAACCGGATCTCGGGTAGGGGGTCCCGATCTATGCGTCTAAGGCTAATGGTAACAGGAGGCAGGGGACACGATGTTTTACCCAGGTTCGGGACCTCTCGATGGAGGTAAAACCCTACTTCCTGCTTGATTGATCTTGATGATATGAGTATTACAAGAGTTGATCTACCACGAGATCGTAGAGGCTAAACCCTAGAAGCTAGCCTATAATGATTATGATTATTCTTGTCCTACGAACTAAACCCTCCGGTTTATATAGACACAGGAGGAGGCTAGGGTTATACAGAGTCGGTTACAAAGAAGGAGATCTAATATCCGAATCGCCAAGCTTGTCTTCCACGCAAAGGAGAGTCCCATCCGGACACGGGACGAAGTCTTGAGTCTTGTATCTTCACGGTCCAACAGTCCGGCCAAAGTATATAGTCCGGCTGTCCGGATACCCCCTAATCCAGGACTCCCTCACTTGTCGCGGCATCCTCCACGTGGTTGCTGGGGGCAGCGGGAGGGGTGGGGGCATGGGCGGGAGGGGGAAGTACCCCAGAGGCGCAAGGGGCGGCGGCTGCTGGCGCGGCACGGGTGAGGCGGTCGGTGGAGGGGGGCCACGCGAGGTGCCGACGGCGAGGGCGTGATGATGCACACGCTTCTTGACCCCCTTCATCCGGCGCTCCTCCAACCGCAACTACGCCACGAACTTGGCGAAGGAGGGCTCCGGCATCAAGGTGAGTGTCGGTGTCAAAACCGGCGGATCTCGGGTAGGGGGTCCCAAGCAGTGCGTCTTAGGATCAATGGTAACAGGAGGCAAGGGACACAATGTTTACCCAGGTTCGGGCCCTCTCGATGGAGGTAAAACCCTACTCTTGCTTGATTGATATTGATGATATGGGTAGTACAAGAGTTGATCTACCACGAGATCAGAGAGGCTAAACCCTAGAAGCTAGCCTGTGGCATGACTGTTGTATATGTCTATCGACTAGCCTGGCCCCGGTTTATACAATGCACCAGAGGCCAAGGATAACAAGAGTCCTAGCCGAATACGCCGGTGGGGGAGGAGTCCTTGTCTTGATCGCCAAGTCTTGCAGAATCTTCCTTGTATGCGGCAACTGTCCGGACTGGCCCATGAGTATACGGCCATGGGGATCCTCGGCCCAATCCACCTGATCGAGAGACGACGTGGTGAGTACCCCCTAGTCCAGGACACCGTCAATAGCCCCCTGAACCTGTCTTCAAGTTAGGGACGCTCCTCGATTCTTCCGAACTGTTCTTCATCTTCGGTTGCCGGTCTTGAAAACTGGTTCAATAGATCTTCTCATCTTCTATCTTGAGGATTGCCGAAATGCATTCGACGAGTTTATACGTCGGGTATCCGAGGAGCCCCTTTAAGTTTCTGGCCTTTATCAATGCCTTGTTATTTTTATGCCACACCTCGGGTTTGAAGTTGTTCCCGGGCGGCAACATCCTCTTGCGTCCGAGCTCCAACGCTGGACTGCATTCGAGGTATCTTTTGCAGCCGAGCACCAATGTCGGACTGCTTCCCAGCTCTAACGCCGGACTATGTATCCGAGCTCCAACGCCGGACTGTATCCGAGCTCCAACGCCGGACTATATATCCGAGCTCCAACGCCGAACTTTATCCGAGGTGTCGTAAATCACCTTGGTTCAAAGAAGTTTGAAGGAGTTTAGCCGAGCTTAATGCCGGAAATGCCCTATATGGAGCCAGCCACTAGCGCCCCAGCTTTATGCCGGACTGCTTCCGAGGTGGTGCACCACCGCGAATGTGGGCCGATTTTTGTCAATATTTTTGATTGGTGCAATTTATTCTCTGCCGAGATACATAGCCAGTAGCCCTCAAGGTGGGTATCGGTCTAAAACCCGAGATGCACCTGAAGGATGACATAAGACCGCTGATCCCAGTAGTTGCTGAGACTCAGGTTGATTTGCAAAATCGGTCTGAGGATCAAGTCCTAGCTCGGCAGAATACTTCGGGACACAAAAAGCGGCGTGCTCAGTCCTCGAGACTCGGGTTGGGTGCGGCCGACCAACCCGAGGATCAAAATCTCCTCGGAAACTGTATTGCACTTAAAATTTTCTGCATAGAACAGGCAATGCAGTAGCCCCCGAGACACTGGTCGGGTGGCAACACCAGATCAGGGGATCGATGTGCCCCTTTAATATTTGTAAATAATAAGCCCGAATCCCAGTAGCCCCCGAGCCTTAATGCGGGCACGGGAGGCCGAATTAAGGATCGATATCCATAGTAAAATCACAAATTATGTGTAATGACTCTATGTATCCAAGTACTTTACGTCATTAATGCTTGGATCCGCATTGTACAAAACTTTGTTGACCGACCATCGGCTTCCACCTCCTCAGCCAATAGATGAGGAGTGTTTGTCCTACTTTATAAAACCTTTATGAGGGCAAAGATTTACAACAAACAAGGCAATCTGGCCATACGGTTTTATAAACAAAGGTACGCGGAGAGACATGTTATATTACTGTTTAACAGAAGAAATGTCTTCGAAAGAAAATAGTCCCGCTATCGGTTCCTTTCTTTGGGTTGTCATGCTAAGCATGATCATGAAACCTCAGCTCCAATGTAAGAGCAAAATATCGAGGATTTAGTTTGGGAGGCCAGTTAATAGCCCCCGGTAGTGTTTGGCGACAGTCGAGGTCAAGCCGTAAACACTTCGGCCATTGTTATGAATGGCCCGTCGTTTAACGCCGTCATCGGATCGCCGACCAGTTTACGCTTATTGTGACAGTCAGTTTTTGGCTTTCTCCACTGAGGTGCTTAACCATGTGAGCTGGAAGCACAATCGCAGTGGTTCTCCCTTTGCACACCTAGCCGAACAAAGCGGAACGTAGGAGGCAAGCGCAGGAGCCGGGCAACCCAACTATTGACCGAAGACACAATTCGAAACCGATGCATATATAGCAATATCCGAGAATGTTTTTGCCGAATCTCTAAAGGTGTCCGGCGTTGCATTGCGAGACTTGTGCTGAAGACACACAAATAGTTTAAAAGTGCCATGGGCTCGAAAAGCCAAAAAACTTATTCAAAAGGTAATGTCCGAACTAGATCAAGTGTTCGGTGCCAATCCAAAAATTGGACTTTAGAAAAAAAAGGTGCTTCTGCCGTGCTTTAACATGACACATCCTATCTCAAAACTTCAAGCGGGTCAGCCTACGGCTTCAACCTCCTATCCCGAAGGCGGAGTACTTCTTACTAGGCCAGTGTGACGCCCCCGATTCAATCGTACACTAATCATGCACGCAAACGTGTACGATCAAGATCAGGGACTCACGGGAAGATATCACAACACAACTCTAAAACATAAATAAGTCATACAAGCATCATAATACAAGCCAGGGGCCTCGAGGGCTCGAATACAAGTGCTCGATCATAGACGAGTCAGCGGAAGCAACAATAACTGAGTACAGACAAGTTAAACAAGTTTGCCTTAAGAAGGCTAGCACAAACTGGGATACAGATTGAAAGAGGCGCAGGCCTCCTGCCTGGGATCCTCCTAACTACTCCTGGTCGTTGTCAGCGGGCTGCACGTAGTAGTAGGCACCTCCAGTGTAGTAGGGGTCGTCGTCGACGATGGCGTCTGGCTCCTGGACTCCAGCATCTGGTTGCGACAACCAGAAAGAAAAGAAAGGGGGAAAAAGGGGAAGAAAGCAACCGTGAGTACTCATCCAAAGTACTCGCAAGCAAGGAACTACACTACATATGCATGGGTATATGTGTAAGGAGGCCATATCAGTGGACTGAACTGCAGAATGCCAGAATAAGAGGGGGATAACTAGTCCTATCGAAGACTACGCTTCTGGCAGCCTCCGTCTTGCAGCATGTAGAAGAGAGTAGATTGAAGTCCTCCAAGTAGCATCTTCAAGTAGCATCTCCAAGTAGCATCGCATAGCATAATCCTACCCGGCGATCCTCTCCTCGTATCCCTGAGAGAGAGCGACCACCGGTTGTATCTGGCACTTGTAAGGGTGTGTTTTATTAAGTATCCGGTTCTAGTTGTCATAAGGTCAAGGTACAACTCCAAGTCGTCCTGTTACCGAAGATCACGGCTATTCGAATAGATTAACTTCCCTGCAGGGGTGCACCACATAACCCAACACGCTCGATCCCATTTGGCCGGACACACTTTCCTGGGTCATGCCCGGCCTCGGAAGATCAACACGTCGCAGCCCCACCTAGGCTCAACAGAGAGGCCAACACGCCGGTCTAAACCTAAGCGCGCAGGGGTCTGGGCCCATCGCCCTGAGCACACCTGCACGTTGCGTACGCGGCCGAAAGCAGACCTAGCCTAGTGGCGTTCCAGTCCAATTCGGCGCGCGCCGCTCCGTCGCTGACGTCTGAAGTGCTTCGGCTGATACCACGACGTCGGGATACCCATAACTACTCCCACGTAGATGGTTAGTGCGTATAGGCTCGTAGCCAGACTCAGATCAAATACCAAGATCTCGTTAAGCGTGTTAAGTATCCGCGAACGCCGAACAGGGCCAGGCCCACCTGTCTCCTAGGTGGTCTCAACCTGCCCTGTCGCTCCGCCACAAAGTAACAGTCGGGGGCCGTCGGGAACTCAGGCCCACCTCTACCGGGGTGGAGCCACCTGTCCTTTCAACCCCCAACTCCGAACAGTATCACAGGTAATGTAACATTGTAAAGTATATAGTATATGCCCGTGATCACCTCCCGAGTGATCACGGCCCAATAGTATAGCAAGGCAGACTGACAAGAATGTAGGGCCACTGATGGAACACTAGCATCCTATACTAAGCATTTAGGATTGCGGGTAAGGTATCAATGACTGTAGCAGCAATGACAGGCTATGCATCAGAATAGGATTAACGGAAAGCAGTAACATGCTACACTACTCTAATGCAAGCAGTATAGAGAAGAGTAGGCGATATCTGGTGATCAAAGGGGGGGCTTGCCTGGTTGCTCTGGCAAGAGAGAGGGGTCGTCAACTCCGTAGTCGAACTGGTCAGCAGCAGCGTCGGTCTCGTAGTCTACCGGAGAGAAGAGGGGGAAGACATAATGAATACAGAGCAAACAAAGCATCACAAAATATAACAAGGCAATAGCGGTGTTCGGTGAGCCCTAACGCGGTAGTAGGTGATACCGATGAAGGGGGGAAAACATCCGGGAAAGTATTCCCGGTGTTTCGTGTTTTCGGGCAGAGGAGCCGGAGGGGGAAAGTTGTGAGTTCGATAGGTTAGGGGTGTGTGGCGGACGAACGGACTGCGTATCCGGATTCGTCTCGTCGTTCTGAGCAACTTTCATGTACAAAGTTTTTCCATCCGAGTTACGAATTATTTTATATTAATTTTCAAAGTTTTAATTCATTTTCTAATTTATTTTAATTCGAAATTAATGTTAAATTGCTAGATGTACCCAGCACAGTGTACACAAAAATTGTACACAGGCTGACAAGTGGGACCAGGGGAACCCATTTGACCAGTCAAACTTTGACTGGTCAACAGGGGTGGGGCCCCCTGTCATTGACTGTCTAGTTAACTAACATGTTTACTTAGGCTAATTAGATAGTTAATTGGTTAATTAAGCAACATTAATTAAGTTAATTAATTAATTAATTAATTAATTATTCTTCTTTTTTTTATCTTTTTTTTAACAGGGGTGTGAGGGGGGCCCACTGGGCAGTTGCCCATAGGGCCAAACGGGCGCGGGCGATGGATCGGGTGCGGGGCGCCAGGACGTGGCCGAACCCAACCGGGCGCCGGACAGGGGAGGGCGCCGGCTGCGGCGAAGGTAGCAGGGCCGCGGTTGGCTGGGCGCCGGCGGTTGGCTGCCGCGGGCGGCGCCAGCAAGGGCAGGCGCGAGAGGGGGGTGGCGCCTGCGGGCGCACACGGGGAAGGTCGGAGTGGGGCGGCGAGCGGCCATGAGTGTGGCGGACGCGGCGGCCGTGGGTGGTCGCGGTTGGGGCCGGGACGGAGCTAGGCGCGCGTCGGGCGCCGTTCAGGCGCAGCGCGGGGAGGAGGAGGGGAGAGGAGGCCGGGGGCGGGCACGGAGCAGGGGAAGAGCGGAGGAGAGGCTGGGCCTCACTTGCGGTGCAGGGGAACGGGGCGGCGAGGCTTGGTGATGCGCGTCGGGGAGGAGGACGAGGAAGGCGTGCGGTCCGGCGGGGAGGCCG
>NC_041391.1:207867013-207872355 GCF_002162155.2 Triticum dicoccoides | reverse complement strand
TGAACAAGGAGATAACATTTGTCAGCTCAAATGATATAAGGAAGTATGCTCGAGGAAAACATACACAACTAAACATTGGTTGAAAGGTGCGCCCGAAATATGGGTTGGGTTGCACGACCAATGTCAGAATGGTGATTCAGTTAGCGAAGGACTTAGAATGAACTATCGCCCATTCACTTCAAAGCAATAGGGTTGCTAGAAGTTTTGAATTCACACGTCATAGCTCCATTGTCGGTATTCTGGTTGAAAACAATACGGGGACCAAGGAATGAACGAAGATGGCAAGAAGTATTAAGATATCAAGAATTATTAAGAGGTGGTGAAATTCTCACCACATTCTTGACAAAAAGTGATGGTAATACTTCCGAGGTAAGGAAGATCAACTGCTGGGTAGCAGTGATCTCAAGGTTTACACAAAACGCGAACAAGTTGTGTTGAACGGAAGGCAATGAAGTGGCCGATGAGAACAGGAATCATCGAGGGGCAAGGATGGTATTACGCATCATGAATTCAATTGATTTCTTGGAAGAGCTCATAAGGTTGATGATGATCACGACACAATTGTCGAGAGATTTCATGCAGATGTAGTCAATCAGCGACGACATCAAGTCAAAGGAATGATGAAGCAAGAGGTTATTGGAACCACAGTTACGACACAAACTCGAACTCAAGCTTGTTGTTTAAGGTGAAAGGGTATGACGAGGAAAAGTCGACGTGAGGTTAGTTCATCGTCGAAAATTGGTGTTCCGAGAATAAGGACCAGGTAGCACCGTTAGAATCGTCACGACAATGATATAGCCAAACAGGCTAGGAATGGCGTGATCGGGTACAAACTCGTACTTATAGAAGCTTACCGAAGAGTTGTTGAACCGTAGTGCGGACTCGGTTCAGTTATCGGTGTCTTTGGGTGTTCAATAACTCAGAGCCCGCGAAAAATTGGAATCAGTGGGAAGGTAGCACTTGATGAAGAACTCATAAGGAGTTATGAAGTTCCATGATCATCTCGAGATACCAGGGGGGTAATACTCGACACAAGATCAAAGTAAAGGTGGGGCTGGTGTATTGATCCATAGAAGACAATTGTTTTAACTTGTCCGAGAAATGAGATCAAAGAAGAACAATCATGGTCGGAACCACGGTTGCAAAAGGCCAGATCCTAGATATAAGATGAACTTATACCAAAGGAAAATTTTATTTAAAAGAAGCTTTAATGATAAGATCTACATCGTGTCCATGGGCATGAACACAAGTTCAAGGTCGACTCCCACTTCTCCAATGCATAACCTTTCATTCACTTCTCACGTTCGATGAAGTTGCAGTGTTGAAATTTTATCTGGTGAAGCACCAGAAGAGTATGACTCGTGAAAACTTTCGGGTTCACACGGTTTAGAGAAGGCATATGTTCAACCCATGGGGGCTTCTTAGAAACGTATACCGCAAGTTTCAAGAGTAAATAACACAAGCTCGAAAGTAGAGCAAGGTTGAGAAAGTAGATGATACAATTACCAAGGGCATTATGTATCCAAGGGAAGGCTCACAAGGTTATTGAATATGAAGGATGCTGACGGATAAAATCCAACAATGGGCCTGATGGTCCACAAGGGATCTGACGTGAGCATCGGTACTCAACTAGAGGAAGAAGAGTGCAAGGAGATCAAATTATAGAAACAACTGACTAACTCAATTGTCAAATGCAAAGGAATTATGATTTCCAAATCAAGGGATCAGAAGCAATGCTCTGATTAGGGATGGATAAGTTGAATAGCCTTAGGGTACAATCAACGACAATTGGATTGGTCGAGAACCAATTCCAGTTAAAAGAATGGCAGCTCAGCCGGAAAGGTAATTTATAAGGATCAATGATGTTTGCGGGTATTCGCAAACATATTGAGTCAACAGACTCAAAATGATAATGACAAGGAATGTTATTAAGACTACGAGACTTATGGGATTAACCATAATGCAAGCAAGCAAGAATTTCAAGAGCCAAGGCTCCAGAGGATTTTCAGAAGATCGAATAATATTTTGAAGACTTTTGTGAAACACATGAACAACTGGGGATAAGCGGATACTCGACAAGTGCAAGAATTATCCATAGGGGTATTCAGGTGACAAGGAATTGCAAGACAGTAGGCACAAGATATTCTCGGATCAATAGAAAGAATTTCGGGGTATCTTGTAATAACAAGATCAACTGGGAATAAAAGTAAGAACGTCAAGTGTATGTATTTATCCATAGGGATATTTCGATGGTAGGGAATTGCAAAAGCAACGGACACAAAGTCTCAAAAGAGTTTCGGCGAGTAACTTCGAAATCTTCTGGTGCAGTCGGCGATCACCTGGACTGAAGGGGCTCTCCGGGAGAAAGTATTTTCGAGAACCTAAAGTCAGATTTTAGTAGAAATCGTTTAACCCGAGTAGAAGAGAGTTCAGAGTCCCAGAGTAAAGGTCGAGGAGTAAAAGATCCTACTACCACCCAATGGCGACGTGGGCCCATGGGCCGCACAGCCATGTTAGTAAAAGTTTTGTAAAGTCTAGACTCGACTTCGGCCAAGGAGTTGGAAGGGGGATTCCTACAGGCAGTCGGCTCTGATACCAACTTGTGACGCCCCCGATTCAATCGTACACTAATCATGCACGCAAACGTGTACGATCAAGATCAGGGACTCACGGGAAGATATCACAACACAACTCTAAAACATAAATAAGTCATACAAGCATCATAATACAAGCCAGGGGCCTCGAGGGCTCGAATACAAGTGCTCGATCATAGACGAGTCAGCGGAAGCAACAATAACTGAGTACAGACAAGTTAAACAAGTTTGCCTTAAGAAGGCTAGCACAAACTGGGATACAGATCGAAAGAGGCGCAGGCCTCCTGCCTGGGATCCTCCTAACTACTCCTGGTCGTCGTCAGCGGGCTGCACGTAGTAGTAGGCACCTCCAGTGTAGTAGGGGTCGTCGTCGACGATGGCGTCTGGCTCCTGGACTCCAGCATCTGGTTGCGACAACCAGAAAGAAAAGAAAGGGGGAAAAAGGGGGAGAAAGCAACCGTGAGTACTCATCCAAAGTACTCGCAAGCAAGGAACTACACTACATATGCATGGGTATATGTGTAAGGAGGCCATATCAGTGGACTGAACTGCAGAATGCCAGAATAAGAGGGGGATAACTAGTCCTATCGAAGACTACGCTTCTGGCAGCCTCCGTCTTGCAGCATGTAGAAGAGAGTAGATTGAAGTCCTCCAAGTAGCATCTTCAAGTAGTATCTCCAAGTAGCATCGCATAGCATAATCCTACCCGGCGATCCTCTCCTCGTATCCCTGAGAGAGAGCGACCACCGGTTGTATCTGGCACTTGGAAGGGTGTGTTTTATTAAGTATCCGGTTCTAGTTGTCATAAGGTCAAGGTACAACTCCAAGTCGTCCTGTTACCGAAGATCACGGCTATTCGAATAGATTAACTTCCCTGCAGGGGTGCACCACATAACCCAACACGCTCGATCCCATTTGGCCGGACACACTTTCCTGGGTCATGCCCGGCCTCGGAATATCAACACGTCGCAGCCCCACCTAGGCTCAACAGAGAGGCCAACACGCCGGTCTAAACCTAAGCGCGCAGGGGTCTGGGCCCATCGCCCTGAGCACACCTGCACGTTGCGTACGCGGCCGAAAGCAGACCTAGCCTAGTGGCGTTCCAGTCCAATTCGGCGCGCGCCGCTCCGTCGCTGACGTCTGAAGTGCTTCGGCTGATACCACGACGTCGGGATACCCATAACTACTCCCACGTAGATGGTTAGTGCGTATAGGCTCGTAGCCAGACTCAGATCAAATACCAAGATCTCGTTAAGCGTGTTAAGTATCCGCGAACGCCGAACAGGGCCAGGCCCACCTGTCTCCTAGGTGGTCTCAACCTGCCCTGTCGCTCCGTCACAAAGTAACAGTCGGGGGCCGTCGGGAACTCAGGCCCACCTCTACCGGGGTGGAGCCACCTGTCCTTTCAACCCCCAACTCCGAACAGTAACACAGGTAATGTAACAGTGTAAAGTATATAGTGTATGCCCGTGATCACCTCCCGAGTGATCACGGCCCAATAGTATAGCAAGGCAGACTGACAAGAATGTAGGGCCACTGATGGAACACTAGCATCCTATACTAAGCATTTAGGATTGCGGGTAAGGTATCAATGACTGTAGCAGCAATGACAGGCTATGCATCAGAATAGGATTAACGGAAAGCAGTAACATGCTACACTACTCTAATGCAAGCAGTATAGAGAAGAGTAGGCGATATCTGGTGATCAAAGGGGGGGCTTGCCTGGTTGCTCTGGCAAGAGAGAGGGGTCGTCAACTCCGTAGTCGAACTGGTCAGCAGCAGCGTCGGTCTCGTAGTCTACCGGAGAGAAGAGGGGGAAGACATAATGAATACAGAGCAAACAAAGCATCACAAAATATAACAAGGCAATAGCGGTGTTCGGTGAGCCCTAACGCGGTAGTAGGTGATACCGATGAAGGGGGGAAAACATCCGGGAAAGTATTCCTGGTGTTTCGTGTTTTCGGGCAGAGGAGCCGGAGGGGGAAAGTTGCGAGTTCGATAGGTTAGGGGTGTGTGGCGGACGAACGGACTGCGTATTCGGATTCGTCTCGTCGTTCTGAGCAACTTTTATGTACAAAGTTTTTCCATCCGAGTTACGAATTATTTTATATTAATTTTCAAAGTTTTAATTCATTTTCTAATTTATTTTAATTCGAAATTAATGTTAAATTGCTAGATGTACCCAGCACAGTGTACACAAAAATTGTACACAGGCTGACAAGTGGGACCAGGGGAACCCATTTGACCAGTCAAACTTTGACTGGTCAACAGGGGTGGGGCCCCCTGTCATTGACTGTCTAGTTAACTAACATGTTTACTTAGGCTAATTAGATAGTTAATTGGTTAATTAAGCAACATTAATTAAGTTAATTAATTAATTAATTAATTAATTATTCTTCTTTTTTTATCTTTTTTTTAACAGGGGTGTGAGGGGGGGCCCACTGGGCAGTTGCCCATAGGGCCAAACGGGCGCGGGCGATGGATCGGGTGCGGGGCGCCAGGACGTGGCCGAACCCAACCGGGCGCCGGACAGGGGAGGGCGCCGGCTGCGGCGAAGGTAGCAGGGGCCGCGGTTGGCTGGGCGCCGGCGGTTGGCTGCCGCGGGCGGCGCCAGCAAGGGCAGGCGCGAGAGGGGGGTGGCGCCTGCGGGCGCACACGGGGAAGGTCGGAGTGGGGCGGCGAGCGGCCATGAGTGTGGCGGACGCGGCGGCCGTGGGTGGTCGCGGTTGGGGCCGGGACGGAGCTAGG
>NC_041391.1:207856374-207866899 GCF_002162155.2 Triticum dicoccoides | reverse complement strand
TTTTCATGTACTGTTTTCTTTTATTTTTGTTAGTAAAATAGTTTTACAAAATATTAAACTGGCTCCATATTTAGAGTGGCAAAATGAGACATGGTCACAAAAAGTTCGGCACCTAAATGAAATATTTTGCACTTCTATAAATTTAGAAGGCATTTAAATATTTATTTTTAGCCATTTTTTTAATTAATTTAGAGCCTTTAAACTTTATAACAAAGTTTGGTTTCTCCACCATAATTACTTACGATTTATTTGACACAACCCAAACATTTTAGTTTTAATATTTGAAAATTTTATTGTTTGCCTATATTTTAAATTTTAATTTGAATCGTTTTTGAACTAACTCGAGTTTATCAACAGTAACCGAGGTGACGTGCGTTAACGCGGGATTATTGTAGCCTAATTATCCGGGCGTCACAGCCAGTTTAGCAAACTAAACTCTAGCGGCTTTGAGAGAGAAATTAGGCTCCCCGGCTAGTGACCGCACACTTGTGTCGAAAAAGGAGTGATAAATAATAATAAAAACTTTGCAACGACTAAGAAGAAAAACACTTATCATAAAACGGCTCATATAAATTTAAGAGCCCCCAAGTGACTTGGGTAAAAGAATGATTGCATGTACCGAAGTACTTATATCACATCTATGTTTAACCGAACTTTAAACGCGTCTTAACCGACCGTCGGCTTCTCCCTCTTCGGTCAAGGACCGAAAAGTGTTATGTATTCCATCTGTCGAGAATATCGACGGTGTTTCCAATAACCAGGCAATCAGGCCATAAGGCTGTAACAGACAAAGCGCGCTCAGGGAACTTATGCTATATTACTGCGAAGAGTAAGAAGCATCTTCGAAGAAAATAGTACCCCCACCGATACCTTTCTTCGGTGCTCATTGTTATTATGAGACTTGTGCAATAGATTTTTTGTACTCATGAGTTCCGTTGTGTGCCGACCATGATTGAAAACAATAAGAGTGCTAGCTTTCGGCTTCACCCAGTCTGAGGTCCGGCTCGGGTGACCCGATCATGACAATCGCAGAGGTGCTCCCTTTACTCCCTAGCCGAACAATCGGGAACGTAGGGGTAAGCACAGGAGCCAGGCAACCAAGCTTGCAAATCGCTTAAGTCAATATGGTGCATATTGTGGCGTAATACACGAACAAGGAACGAAGCCGTACAAGTATAACCATATGCAAGAGGAAAAAGCTTCATGAAGGAAGCCCCCAAGTAAACGGGGTATTTAAATTTGCGCGTCACAAACAAAGTTTGGACAAGGAAATTTTTAGAAGCAACTTTTTTTCAAAAAAGTATAATGCTTCGCTGAGCCAAACACAAGTTAAAAATTTAAAACCTTGAGCATGAAGACAACTTAGCTGGTTAATGTGTTCGGTATTGATGACGCGGTCCGACCTTGATGCGGGACAAGGTTCCATCTCCGAGTTGGTCCCGAGGTGGCGGAGCAAAGAGCTCGACACTCCGAAGTGGTAACATAGCACGGTCAATGCAGGACGGCAGGGTGATGCTGAAGTTCCCGGCATGGGGTAATGAAGTGTTGACGAAGCCCCCCGTCCAGCCGAGGTGACACCAAAGGATATAGTCCGGCTGGATCATTTTCAGGTCGGTTCGAGTTCCGGATGCGGTGTTCGCCGGACTATGTACGGAAACTGACCGGACCATCATGCGACCGTCGTTAATGCGGCCACCATTTGATAGACCTGCGTACATATGATGAACAAACCAGAGTAATAATTCGTTGGGAAAAATGAACCCAAACAAGCAAAAAATACTAGGATTAATAGCACCTGGCTTATTTGTTGTAGCAATCCGAAGAAAGGTGATTCCCAAAATTGGGACTCGATCCGCACACCTATTGCCTGATGGGCGATAAAGCAACGGCATGGCGATGCTGGCAAAGGTTGGCTCGCCGAGGCAAAGCTCTCGGTCCAGCTAACGTGACGGAGCTGGTCGGCCAGCGACGCCGAAGTCTCCGGAGTAGGTTGATGAAGAGATGATGAAGCCCCCGGTCCAGCTAACGTGATGAAGCCTCGGTGTCAGCCGATGAGTCGAAGTAGGTTGGCGTGATGGACACCAGCTTGAAAAAGCAACAGTGCGGCCCTGCCGATGCAGGTCGTGACGTGGTCGATGCCGGCTTGATGAAGTGACCGTGTGGCGATGCAGGTGTGCCCGCTCCGTGTAATCCGTGGGGCGGCGATGTTGGTGACAATTTATCCTTCGCGATGCCCAACTATTGTTTGGCTGGCCGAGATGATGATCCGAAGAAATTGAGCTCGGCTCAACAAAGCGACGACGTGTCTAACGCAGGTCGGCCGCCGTGGAGTGATGTTGTCGGGCTGGTTTGACACCGGCGCGGTGAAGTTCGTATTGCAAGAATACTTTTAATACTACTGGGATGTGTTTGAGAATAAAACACAACACCCCACACGAAAACTTGCTTCAAAAAAGATGTCCGAGATCCCGTCCATAAAGAAGATGAATTCGGGTCGGATTCGTTCTCGTGCAGAAAACAGATCCAAAAAGTGATGCACTAATCGGAAGTTTCCCGGAGTTTGGATGGTCGGATCGAGCTAAATTTTTGGCAGGTGGTAGATATGGGAATTCCGCAGCAAATCAACGGTTGGATCCTCCAAAGGACATTCGATCTAGATGTTGGATACCACGCCCTAAACTCGTCTGGATTCTCGTCCAGATTCAACAGGGCTCCGATATATCGGAGATTGCCGGAGATTCCTCCATCGGAACTCAACGAAATTTTTGCAGGGTTGTTGTAGACTTAATTCCGCATAATTCCACCGAAGTAATCGTTTAAGCGACACTCGAGGAGGCGGTGGCGGCGGATACAAGTTTGCTGTCCAGAAAAACAGCACGGTCGCCTGAGGGCAATGTTGACGTTGAGCCCCCAAGCTCCATGGATGACCCCTCCATGATCTTGATAGAGATCGGAGTTGGTGTTGATGAAGGCCTTCATTCGAACATGACGATCGGAGGTAGGGCGCAGTCCTCGTTCAAGTCAAGGTGACCAGCCGAGCTGATGACGAAGAAGCCGACATCGCAGTTGACCTGCAGTCGAGCCATTGATCCTTTCGCCGATCACACATCGGAACTCTCAATGAAAGCACAAATGTCGGTGTCAAAACCGGCGGATCTCGGGTAGGGGGTCCCAAGCAGTGCGTCTTAGGATCAATGGTAACAGGAGGCAAGGGACACAATGTTTACCCAGGTTCGGGCCCTCTCGATGGAGGTAAAACCCTACTCCTGCTTGATTGATATTGATGATATGGGTAGTACAAGAGTTGATCTACCACGAAATCAGAGAGGTTAAACCCTAGAAGCTAGCCTGTGGCATGATTGTTGTATATGTCTATTGACTAGCGTGGCCCCGGTTTATATAATGCACCAGAGGCCTAGGATAACAAGAGTCCTAGCCGAATACGCCGGTGGGTGAGGAGTCCTTGTCTTGATCGCCAAGTCTTGCGAAATCTTCCTTGTATGCGGCAACTGTCCGGACTGGCCCATGAGTATACGGCCATGGGGATCCTCGGCCCAATCCACCTGATCGGGAGACGACGTGGTGAGTACCCCCTAGTCCAGGACACCGTCAGTGAGGTTGGAGGCGGCGTTGCCGAAGTCCTCGTTGAGACCGGCGGTGAGCGTGCTGAGAAGGAGGTCGTCATCCACCTTGGCTCCAATGTCGCGGAGCTCATCGCCAATGTCTTCAGGTGGCGGCAGTAGTCATCAATGGACTGTTCATCCTGGTGACAGTCAAAAAATTCCTGCTGCAAAAAAACGCGGCGCTGAAGCTTGTTGTCGGTGAAGAGGTCGTTCAGCTTGACCCACATGGCGCGGGCGTCGTCGCCGGCGCTCACGACCGTGTGGAACAAGTCCTTGGAGATGGTGGAAGAACCACCGGATGATCGTGGCGTCAATCGCGGTCCCCTCGACGTCGTCCACCATGGCGCGGGAGTCAACGGTGCCATCCACATGATCTACGAGGTTGTTCTTGCGGAAGAGCAACGAGAAGTACGTCTTCCACGCGAAGTACATGGAGTTGGAGGCGTCGAGGACCATGGGAACACGTGCGTGGACGTTGATATCACGGATCTCAGCGGGGTCGACGACGAAGGGGTTGGAGTAGGTGGAGGCATTGGACGACATGGCTGCGAGGACGTGGGGAAGGAGGCGGCGCGGCTGTGGAGGAGCGGCGCGGCGGTGGGAGATGGGCGGCGCGGCAGGGAGGAGAAGGCGCGCGGGAAGGCGCGCGTGGGGAGGGGGGGTGGTGGCGGCGTGGGGCGACGGCTGCTAGGGTTTGCGGAAGCGGTAGGATCAACTTGCGATAGATACCATGTAGAGAATGATTTGGTGCATCGATAATTGATTGATCGTGCACTAGGCACATATATATAGGTACAAGGGGTGCGACCGGTATCTTGTCTCCTAAGATACACATACATACAGAGGGAGACAGACACTACAGGTACTGCATACAAAACCCAGACCTATGTACATGTACACATGTTCAACGATGCTCGTGAAACCGGTTCTCATTGATAGACATACATGATGATACCATGGTACATTTTGGTGGAAGATATGTAATTGCATTGTCACACAAGAAGAAACCATATATAATAACGTAACTAGCTTATTTGATTTTGTCCTTTCTACATCCCTAACGTACATATACCAATTACACTGCATACTTCTTTTTTTCCTTATCCCATTCTTCAAGTTCTGCCCCGACTCACTCCTCTTTCCAACAATCTATGTGGGAAGCAGTCGTTTAAAGGAAGTTGAGATTCAAAGAGTCCCGTAAGCGAGTAAGTTGGTCTACCTAAGTTCATTTCAATATACAAATGATCTTATTGGAGCCAATAATTTATACTTAAAACTTGAATAGTCACACTATGCATTTCTTGCAAATTTCCATAAAACAAATTATGTAATATCAACGGCTCATTCCTAGTGGTATAGTGATGGTGATGTGTCCATTATTATATGTATAAGGCTTTCATATTAACTCTCATAGATGTTGACGAGTATGCTTTTGTTATTTCGTACTGGTTTCCGGATGCCTATATACCGAAACGTACCTAGATGATCTCAGTTAAGAAACACTACTTCACTTGTGGACTTGTCGTTGCTCGTGTTCAACACGTTGATCCTCTAGTAAATTGTGCATGTCTTGTTCAATCATACTCCAGCTTAAAATCTGGATCAATTCTACTTTTTTGGTATATTTAATTACCAAGGTGACTTGCTAATGACTTGTTGAATGTTTCCTTGTGCAATCCTAGGAAACTTCTACCTTTATGTACTCAATTGGATAGAAAGAGCAAGTGTATTGGAAGATCTTAGAAACATATCTTTGACCAATCATGGAGCAATATAGTTGAATCAATTGAAATTATGTTTATAGTGAAAGTACTTTTCCTTTTCAAGATCAATATTGTGCACATACTGCTTCCATGTATGCGGCCATAAAATTGAAATAATTTGACCGGTTGTCAAAGACATACAGTAACTTCAGACTTATATGTCTAATACTCCCTCCGTCCAGAAATATTTGTCATTGAAATGAATGTATCTAGATGTATATTAGTTCTAGAAACATTCATTTTCATCTATTTTGATAACAAGTAATTCCGGACGAAGGGAGTACAAGTAAACATCAGCCTTCTTGAAATCGATGGATTCGGGGATAAAATCTATACACTACTTAGCCATGAATCATGCATTTGGATTTATTGCATACAGAAGAGCTAACTTGGCCTATTTATTGTCTGATGCTACCAAACATGCAGTAGTTTAGACTTTAGAAGGCACACATCTGGTTCACCCAGCATGCAACGCATTAATTAGTATCCGTGCGAGTGGCCAAACTTGGTACACATCAACTTGTTAGTACTCCTGTTAATAATTTCTTTTTTATATTGCATGATGTGATTGAGATGCGAGAATATTCCAGTCTGATGTACAAGTCAGCTCAAGAACATTCATCTAACAAGAATGTATATTTTTCCCTAAAAACTATGATAGGTTCATTCAAACTAAGTAGATTAACTATCCTGAAATTGTATTATATTCCTTCCATCTCAAAATAAGTGTCTCAACTTTGTACTAACTTTAGTATAAAGTTGTACTAAGGTTGAAACACTTATTTTGGGACCGAGGGAGTACTAGTTACTAAAAAGGGATGCTTATATGCCTGCCAACTCGGTCAGCTGAATTCTTTTACTTCATTATTAAGTCTATGATCAGACGTGTCTGTGATATGAAATACTTCCTTCGTTCCTAAATATAAGTCTTTTTAGAGATTCCAATAAGAGATTACATACAGAGCAAAATGAGTGAATCTACACTCTAAAATATGTCTATATACATCCGTATATAGTTTTAGTTAAAATCTCTAGAAAGACTTATATTTAGGAACGGAGGGAGTACCTTTTAGGTTATGCTTGGCTCACGCAAAGATTGACGGAAGTTACTCATACAGTCGTGTGCAATGGTTTATTATCAAGAAAGCTTTTATTGAATACACATCATCACATCAAGTTAATACAACAGCATAACAGTCCTTAACTACCGCATCCGAGATGCGCACGACCAAAGCACGCTAAAAGAACAAACTGAAGTCCCTAATATCGATATCCATGCTGGGTAAATACCTATTTGGCTACCTCTGCACAAGTTGTCGTCACCAACTCCCGTCCCTCCGGTTGTTGAACCATTGATCAGGAATGGAGTCAATGTGTGGATAAATACATAATCTATAAAGAAGGGAAATATCTTCGCATCAAGGATCATGTGGTTTCTACATATACTCCATCCGTACCTAAATATAAGTCCTTTTAGAAATTTCAATACGGACTACATACAGATATACATACATATTTTAGAGTGTAGATTCACTCATTTTGCTCCGTATGTAGTTTGTAGTGGAATCTCTAGAAAGACTTGTGTTTAAAAACATATATGGTACGATGATAATAGAGCGGCAACGGACCGGAAGGGTCGTCGAACTAGGTGATGCAAAGTACAATCGGCTCGAGTGCAATTACGACATACTGAGTTGCCAACAAACATCAAAAATTCCCTACCTATGGGGATTTCTAGCAACTAGTTTATATTATCATTTCTCGCTAGGTAGAGTACAGGAATGAACAAAACACAATACCTGCTCATGATCATGTCACAAAAAAGTAGAGCACGTTTCGACACGGCATCGCGTATATTGAGCAACCGCAAAGATGCGTATCTAAGCAAATTAAACATTCTTCTTGTAGCATTAAGCATGGACCATTAGACTAACTACATGTGAGACTCTCCTGGAAGGTACTGATCGCTCTCGTGTCGGTCTTCAGGTGCATCTACACAAAAACAATGGTGTTCGTCCAGTCTTCTCCATTGCCAATGATCCAAGAGATCCGGTTTAGCAATATTAAATGCTCGTGTTGGGACCATGCATGTATGATTATATTTTGTTCATCAATAATCAAATGCATATATTTGGGCTAGCTGTTGTTGATATATATATATATGTTTGGTTTGATGTGCATGATCGATTATATTGTTTTCTCAAAGCCTATGTTGCCATCATAAAGTTTCGCACGAATCACCAAAATCATTCCATGTAGGTAGCAGTTCAGTTTGAAATATTTGTTATTGACACGATTTTAATGTCCGATCTGTTCATTTTGCAGAAGATATGTTCGGGCTAGGTTTATATATACACAAGTGTCAAAAACATTTTTATATTATGGAACGGAGGGAGTATCTTATAAGCTCAGGGTACTTAAGATGCATTTAGCCATGTTAGGCACAACAAATTAAGGAAATTAGTACTTGGAGGAGGAGGAGAGCTTACCTCTGGACGGTGGTGGCGTGTGCTCCATCCAGCGCTCCGCCTCCGTGATCGCCTCGAGTCCTCCATCGACAAGAAAGGAAAGAAGCATGGGCAGTGGGAGGAAAGAGAAGGGGGAGCGGGAGAAATACAGCCAAAGGAAAGACAGAGGTGCGGCACAGTCTCCAGTACACAAGCGCGAGCGTGGCGACTTGGTGCGGTGCGACCAGATGGGCGCGGCGACTGGATGCGGCCAGACGAGGTGGGCACAGTGACTCAGGCCAACTCCACCGCGTGATCCAAAACGGACGTCCGTTTTGTTCGGATTCTGTCCGTTTGGGCAAAGGAACGGGGTCGTGTCTGGGCCTGTCCTGGGATGCGGTGGCCGTGCACCCAGTGCGCGGCCGCATCCTTTACCCCATTTTGTCCGCGTCCATTTAAAAAAAAAGAGAAACATTTCAAATGCCAAGCCCTACGGCCCGAGTTCAGCACGCACGCCGTCAACAAAGCCAGCGGCCGGCAACACAGCCAGCCTCCAAAATGAATGGTTGTCCTCGCCGGCAACACAGCCAGCGGCCGGCAACACAGCCGGCCTTCAAAATGAATGTTTTTCTCGCCGGCACACGGCCCAGCGGGTGGACGGCACCCATGCCAGCCTCCAAAAAAGAACGGCCACGGCCGATCGGACGACCTAGTTCAGGCCGTCAGCGTCGAGCATCTCCTTCTGCCTGGTCTCGAACCAGGCCCTCGTCTTCTCGCTCATCTTCGACAAGTCCACGCTCATGATCGCGAGGGCCACCTCCTTCGCTTTGGTGGCGGCATTGGTGGCCTCGATGTCGAGCTGCCTTTGCCTGGCCTTAACGTTCTCGGCCTCGATGTCGAGCTGCCTTTGCCGGGCCGCCTCCTCCATGTCGAGCTGCCTCTGCCGGGCCGCCTCCTCCATCTCAAGCTTCCTTCTCTTGGCCGCCTCCTCCATCTCAAGCTTCTTCGTTTGAAGCTCTAAGTATTGCTTCATTTGCTCGTCCTTGCTTTGCCGCTTCTTCTCGTCCCTCACATCCTTTTGCGACATCATGCCATGCAAAGTGTCATGCAATGCCATGGATGAGGCATCACGAATGTCATCAACCTTGGAGTTGGTCTTGCCCCTCGGCCTCTTCAACGCCTCGCCATCTCCACCTCCGACGAACTTGGCCGTCTTGAGGCCTCTCTTCCTTCGGAGTTCACGGTATTGGTCCTTGAACTTAGGGCAATTGTTGATCATAGTCCAACAATGCGTAAGAGTGAACGACTTGTCATTGTGCTGGGCCTTGAATGCCTCCAAAGATTGAAATGCCTACACCATATGATGAACAACAAGTGACCATGCAAACATGTACAAGGCCGAAGTTTCATGGCCGTAGCAAGGAAAGGGCAAAGAATAAGAGTGTACCATGTCTCCAACACCGGTACCACTCACGGGCGATGCTTGAACGCTCTCAAATGCGGTTTGATACTTGTTGCACTCTTGTTGGATGAACAACCATCTCTTTTGAATCGAGCCGACGCCACAGTTGCTTTCAAATTGGTAGGGCTCAAACATCTTCCTTTCATGGAATGTTTTGTGGACTCTTGTTCAAAAAACAATACCCTTTTGTTGTGCGCTGGTCCTTGGATCTTGGCTAATCTCCATCCAAGATTGGCAAATCAACTTGTCCTCATCTTGTGTGTATGAACCCATCGAATGCTCTTCCTCTTCTTTTGTGTTTCCGCTCTTTGTGTCAACTCGTCGATGAACAATGGCGCGCCCCTAATGTCAACGTCATTGCTTTCTTCTTCTTCACCATCACCTTCGACATAGATGTCATCGTCTTCATGCCACGAGTCACCATGATCGTAGTCAGCACGGTCGTGGGCCTCTTCATCGGCAGTGAACTGGCCGCGGCCATCCTGACTTTGGGTCTCCTCGGGGTCGTAGACAGGGACGTGGACGCCGTCGTAGATCACTTCCTCCATGAACTGGTCGTAGTAGGGGTCGTCGACCGTTGCCGTTGGGGTTGGCATTTCGTCGAACAAGACGCGGGGGGACGGCAATGCTGCCGGTAAACGACGGCCGTGCTTGCTTTCTTTGCATCTCGACGGCCGGCCGGCCGCCGCTACTGGACCCAGGGGTGACGTTGAGGTCGATGACGGTCGAGGGGCATGGTGTGCACGGAGCGATCACGCTCACTTCCGGCGACCCCCCCGAAACGGGTCTGGGCGTCATGCCTTGGCGGAGGAAAGTCGGGCGACAAGGGCGTGCTCCGCGACGTCGGCGACTGGCAGTGCGGAGGCCGGGCGACCGACGACCCTGTGCTCGCCGGACCGACGGCCCCTCCAGAGAAACCGGGCGGGCGACAAATGTCGGCCATGAGAAGGGCGTGCGCTTTGCTGACGATGGCCTCCCTCTCCTCGACCTCGGCCTTGTGCCGCGCGGCCTCAATCGCAGCGCGCTCGGCGGCTCTCTTGGCCGCGGCGACGTTGATCTTGACGACCGCCCTCCGGCTCCTCCTCTTCACCGATTCCGCGTCCAACTTGGCGATTTCCTCCGGCGTGCACTCCGACCGCGGCTTCCTTGGCGCCTTGCCCTTCTTCTTCTTGGCCATTTCGGGCGGGTCGACGGCCAGCCCGCCGGAGTTCGGCTGGGCGTCGGCCATGG
>NC_041391.1:207847392-207855990 GCF_002162155.2 Triticum dicoccoides | reverse complement strand
TTGCTATGTGTCACCGACACGCGGGCCAGGGGCGGACAAGCGCGCGCGTCCCGCCCGTCCGCGCGTCCCGCCCGTCCGCGCGCTATCCGTTTCGCCCCAAAAGCGGCGCAAATTTGGGCCGCGGTTGGGTTGAAAGCGGACACAAAACGGACAAAAGTCCGTTTGCTCCCGCGCGCTGGGCCGCCTCGTTTGTCCGTTTACCCCCAAATGGACGGGGCCGGACAGGATAGGGTCGCGCGGTGGAGTTGGCCTCAGCTCTGTTCGGTGCGGACAGACGTTAAAAAAACCAAAAATAAAACTAGCATAAAATGAAATAAATACTTAAGTGGCCTGCCAAATCAGCACCAAACTGGGAAAAATAAAATAAAATTGGTGATAAATAGTGGCAAGGGTGTTAAAATGTGGCATAAATGTCTAAATTAGGGGTATAAATTGAGGATTTTCTCGAAAAGGGTAATTCTTGTCAATTTAGTGGAGTTTGGGGGTAAGATTAAAAAAAAACTAAAACTTAGTGACTTCGATTATGACCAAATGTCTTAGGTGCTTGCAAAATTTGGTGGCCACAAGCTTAGAGAACAAGTTCAGAGACCTTCCCAGAACATCGAGAAGATTAAAAAGCATAACACATAATCATTTTGTGCATGATCCTCTGAACCGCACCAACAGTGTTGCACAAGAAATCTCTAGCCATAGCTTTCTGGCGGTCCCCAAGACGAACACACTTTGCATGGTCATCTTGATAAACAGAGTGAGCAAAATCAACCAATCGGAACACTTTATAACTGCATGAATCGACCACTTTCTGGTAGTCTCACACGACTAGCTGAGGTGTCTCTCAACCCCATTATAACATAGTTGGGTTCGCGGCAAAAGGGAAGATTTGGCCTAGATCAATGTTTAATTAGCTAAAACTTTTAGGCCGGAGAGCCGAAGAAGTAGAAGCATCATGCCTACAGATCACATAGTTAGCTCAGACCTATCAGTGGCGTGAGTCGCGTGGAACATAAACATTCGGATTCAGATCACGTAGCAAATCTTGAGCAGTTCATGCAGCACGCGTACAGCGCTAGTTAGCATGTGGCTTTAGTAGCACTTTAATTTCCTGTGTAGCATGATACAGGCTCGTTAGGCAAGTTCAAAAAGAAAAGAAAAACGGCTAGAGAGGATCTTATACAGAAAACTGGTCATTTTTCACGTTAAATGCATCAGATTTTTCAAAGAGTGCAGGGGGTGCTTTGCTTCGCTTTGGTGCTTTTGAGTGGTCCTGACTAATGGTTGAACAATTCAATTTAAGCGGATTAATTATGGTTTGTTGTCACTGATGTCTATAACTTTTGTGCAAGCTCTTATCGATGATGCAACAATCTGTCTATCAGAAGCTACCACAGCATTGGTACGTCGATTTTGTTTTTCTCTTTGTCCTTCGGCATATGTATACAATTTTTATGGAACCTATCCCAACATTTCACTCCTGTGCACGTACTTTTTTGTCCCTGTTCTTGTGTATATTGATAGTGATCTCTCCCTACATATAGTCTACATACATAGCTGCATGCACCTCATCGGCTCTATCTGGATTGCCCCTTGTTGTTATTAATTCAGTAGTTCAGTTGCTTTCCAGTTTGTTATTTATCAATCTCAACAAGACAGTTTGTTGTTTATCTAAAAGAGGATGTGAACTTTCATTAGAGGACAACTCCTCTTTGCCTTTCTGCCAAACTCCTATATGTGGAAGAATGAAGTTTTCGAAGGTGATAATTAACTCAAAAGGAGCTTGAACAAATTTCTGATATAGTTTTTCCATAAACATATTGTTTTCTCAATGAAGGGATTTATTTGCTCCACCGTCACATCGATAATATAATTGCACCGAGTACAAACCTCGGCCTATGCATAATAAGATGGACATAGCCGAGTAAATCAGGAAAACAAGACAAATATTGAAGTGTTACATGGTTTGACTAGAAAAGGAAGACTGCCTAGACACTGCTGGAAGGCGGATCCGTAGACTATGTCGCCACCCACCTGTAGACTAGCAAAAGCATAGGATGTGTCCTGCCGAGCGCATATCAAATACAGTGGAGGTTAATTGAGAGTAGATAGAGCTGCAAAAACAAAAATATTGGGCTTTCCTCTATGCTAACCAGCCAAGCCTTGGTACTATAGCTCCTCCACTGCCTCCCTGGTTGTACACTCCAACTGAGTACACACCACCGTAAAAACAGCTCCATGTCCTCCGGCGCTGTAGAAATTAGAATAGACCACTTATGGAACTAACACATACTCCCTCCGTTTCAAAATAGATAACTCAATTTTGTACTAACTTTTAAACTTAGTACAAAGTTGAGTCATCTATTTTGAAACAGAGGGAGTACATAAGTGTATAAACTAGAGGAGAATAGGTCCTCCTTTGGTCCAAAACCGAGTAAAATGCATCAGTGCACCCTAAACTTGCTGGTTAGGACCAAAACAGTCCTCAAACTCTGAAACTACACTAATACAGTCCTAATACTTGTTCATACAGTGCTTATACGGTCCTCTAATTTTTTTTTTTGAAAAACTCCACACATATATTGATCAAATAACAATAGTCTTACAATGTTCATTACATAATTAGCCACGCAGGGCGGAACAGAATTACACAGAATACCATTGGACATGGTATCAAAACTGAATTTTGCTATCTCATGCGCCGCCTTGTTAGCCTGCCTATCAATCTTAACAGTCTTGAGATCAACAATAAACTTGGAGGCGCTGATCGCTTCCATTTTTAGATCCACATAAGGAGACCTGTCAACAATTTCTTTCGCTAGGGAAGATGCAGCAAAGGAGCAGTCAGTTTTCAAGATAATTGGTTTGTGAAGAGAAATACCAATGTATAGCCCGGCGAGGCACGCACGAAGCTCCGCCTCCTCCGCTCCGGAGCACATTCGAATAAAATCCCAAGAAGACACCAGGACTTCTCCCAGATGATTCCTAGCGACAACCCCAACGCTGGCAGATCTCAAGCTCTCCACAAAACTAGCATCAACATTTATCTTAATACACTCCCGCTCTGGAGGCTTTCAAACAGCACGATCATTTTCTTTTTGCGGACTAAGATTCTCCCCATTCCCCATCACCCCCTTCCATTTGGTGCTTTGGTCCACTTGCACACGAGCGTTGGAAGTGGAGAATGTCTTCCAATAATTATCCACGAGATAACATACGCATTCACCGATTCTTTCCCTCTTCCAAAAATCAAATCGTTCCTCAGATGCCAAGCTCTCCAGAACATAAATAATACTTGCTCGCGTACCGGAGACCCCAATTGGTCAAGCAGGATGAGAAGCCAGTCTGGCCCCGTAAATCTGAACAACTCCTCCCTCGGAATATTCCACACATCCCCCAAGGCGATACGAAAGCACGCGCCTTATGGCAGGTCACCAGAGCATGGAAGATATTTTCATCCTGAACTCCACATATAGTACACATACTGGAGACCATTTGATGGCGAGTCACTCTATTCACCTGAACCGCCAAACTGTTGGTCGCAGCTCTCCAAGCAAAAATTCTAATTTTTTGCGGAACCTTAGCCTTCCAAATAACGTCCCACGGTCTTCTTTCCTCATTAACAGCAGCACTGGATATTCCTGTCACGCCCTTGTTGTCCTTGAGATTTAAAGCCAGTCTGTACGCACTTTTCACAGAGAACATACCACTTTTCTCATAGTGCCAAGCAACTAGATCACCTTCTCCCACAAATTGAATGCGTAAGTTTAGGATCTCTTCGGCATCATGATGAAAGAATGAATGCCTAATCAAATTTTCATCCCATCTTCTCGTCCCGCTCATGAATAATTTCGACACCCACATCAGTCTAGTTTGATACTTTTTAGCTGTAATTTTTAGTCCTGAAATTCTTGGGAGCCAGTTATCTCTCCAAATGTTAACATTTTTACAATCGACCACTCTCCGTATGACCCCTTGTTTTAACAGTTCCAGACCATGCATGATTCCTTTCCAATTCACGGACGTGGCTTGCGGGAAAACTGTATCCAAGATGTGACCATTAGGATAATACTTTGTCTTCAAAATCTTAGCACACAACGACTTTGGATACACCAATAAATGCCAAGCCTGTTTAGCTAACAGCGCTTGGTTAAATAATCTAAGGTCACAGAACCCCATGCCTCCTTGTCCTTTTGGTTTTGTTAGTTTGTCCCAAGCTAACCAGTGGGTTTTTCTCCTATCCTCTTCGTCTCCCCACCAGAAATTTCTTATAATCTGAGCTAGCTCCTCACATAACGAGACTGGAAATTTAAAAAGTCCCATGGCATAAACTGGCAGCGCTTGCAAAACAGCCTTGATTTGAGATTCCTTAATACCAGTAGAAGCATACTTTTCAATCCAATCTGGCGCTCTTTTTAAAGTCTTATCTTATACGGTCCTCCAGTTTGATCCATAGGTCCCGACGTATGTACAACATACAAATTCGCTGTGCAGAGGCAGCTACATCAGAGTGGGGAAGCGAAGAGACTGTGCACTTTATGAATTTATTTATGGCAGGGTCTAATAAAGGCAATGAGAGAATTGTTCAGTAATTCGCCACATAGATTTTGTATCGGAGATCTTCGGCAGAATTTCAACAAAAAATTTGAAGGCGAACGAATTGGGGATTTCTGCCCACCAAAGACTAAGTCAAATGACTAGTGGGCCCTGAAGGAAATATGCCCTAGAGGCAATAATAAAGTTATTATTTATTTCCTTATTTCATGATAAATGTTTATTATTCATGCTAGAATTGTATTAATCGGAAACATAATACATGTGTGAATACATAGACAAACATAGTGTCACTAGTATGCCTCTACTTGACTAGCTCGTCAATCAAAGATGGTTAAGTTTCCTAACCATAGACATGAGTTGTCATTTGATTAATGGGATCACATCATTAGAGAATGATGTGATTGACTTGACCCATTCCGTTAGCTTAGCACTTGATCGTTTAGTATGTTGCTATTGCTTTCTTCATGACTTATACATGTTCCTATGACTATGAGATTATGCAACTCCCGTTTACCGGAGGAACACTTTGTGTGCTACCAAATGTCACAACGTAACTGGGCGATTATAAAGGAGCTCTACAGGTGTCTCCAAAGGTACGTGCTGAGTTGGCGTATTTCGAGATTAGGTTTTGTCACTCCGATTGTGGGAGAGGTATCTTTGGGCCCTCTCGGTAATGCACATCACTATAAGCCTTGCAAGCAATGTAGCTAATGAGTTAGTTACGGAATGATGCATTACATAACGAGTAAAGAGACTTGCCAGTAACGAGATTGAACTAGGTATTGAGATACCGACGATCGAATCTCGGGCAAGTAACATACCGATGACAAAGGGAACAACATACTAGTAGAAAAGGGGGCTTTTGTCCCGGTTCGTAAGGGCCTTTAGTCCCGGTTCATGAACCGGGACTAATGGGTCATTACTAATACCTCCCCCCTTTAGTCCCGGTTCAAACACGAACCGGGACAGGTGTGCCTCCACGTGGCCGGTGCGCCGAGCCCAGTCAGGGGGGTCTTTGGTCCCGGTTGGTGGCACCAACCGGGACCAAAAGTCGATGTTTTTCTTTTTTTTAAAAAAAAAGTGGCTGATTTAGGGGTTTTGGGGGTTATTTTTAGGTTGTTATTAGCTAGCTAATAGAGAGAAGTGTCCTCTCTTATATCTTCATCCTTGGTTTACCAACGCTGCTGCTATGTTCATTTCACCCGCTGATATAATAACTCATGCATGCTCGCATCATACATCATCATATATAATAACAAGTCCTACTAATCATGCATCATCATACAACTTCTACTCGTTATTAATAATAAGTCATACAATCATCATCCTCATAGTCATCGAACCCAACCCTACATAATTGTTCTTAGCACATGATCATCAGTATCAGGTAGGACCTAAACACCCTTAAGGTAAAATAGCATAAAATAATATAGACCCTGACTCTCCATTATAAAGAATGGAGATCATCTTGTCTCCAATTCTTGCGCTTCGCTGCCTTTTGCTTCCAAGAAGCTTCTTACGACTGTCCATACATTTTTTCCATTCTTTGATTGTCATATCTCCACTTCTTTTAGAAACCCGGTATGGACAGTTCAGATTCGTAGGAAGACCTGGTTGTATGTTCAAAACATGAAGGGTGCCGTGCGTATACATCAGATGAGACACACAATCATTCGGGATTATCTGTTGAAAAACATAGTAATAACTTCATAGTTAGCAATGATGTACTAGTTTTAGAAGTGTGCAAAAAGATGCACGGATGTCGCAATAGTAAAAAATCTTACCAGGGTATCTCCATGGTAGTTACCGTAGTTCAACACGTGCACTAGTGGCACGTATTGACCATAATGTTGAGGAGTTTGATTGTAGACATTGTAATTCTCAAGATCAGTATAAAATGCGATCAGATGATTTTTCTTCCTATAAGTTAATTCGGAGCCATCGGTGTAGTGGGTTTTGTCTACCATCTTCCCCATATTCTTTGAAGAATGAAAATAAGCTGTCAATGGAAATAAGATGTCAACTATTTTTAAATAAACAATATAAATTACTTAATAACTATGTTAAGCTCACATGGGGGAAGAATTGGAGGTGTATCCACAAGGACCCAAATCAAAGGTCTCTCTTGCTCGATTGTAGGATCACCAAGATCCATGGTGACAAGCATACCCTCATCAAAACCATACATCTTGCAAAGTGCTTCCCAATTTTTGCAACCAAAATGGGTTACACTCTCAGCATTGTATAGCTTTACTTGAAATCCACACCATGATGGGTATTTAGGAGAATTTTTTTGGTTTCCATACTTTCATGGTCCTCAAAACCCATCCTCTCCAAGACATAGCGTCTTGCATAGCATGGGATAAGCTAGTCGAATTGGAAAAGATGAAAAATACACGTTAAAATAGTTGAAGTCGTGCTTAATTACAAAAAAAACTATTGTCGTCGTTGTGTACCGTATGAACATCGAAGGTCTCCTCGAGCTTAATGATGAAGCGCCGATCTTCGTCCAGCTCAATGAACCTGTCGCACATACCTCGGTCGTCGTGGCACCAGTCGCACTCCCCCGGGTGGTTTTCGTCGTCCGAGTACGACATTTCTGGCCTATGTTCATAATTCAAATATTAAACTAGATCATTATTATTAATCACAGGTTGACTATCGATGATGTACGTAGCTCCTCCTTTCATTCCCGAGTGCATTATTACACCAAATTTTCTAGCACACGGGAATGAAGGAGAACTTTTCTAATATGAGCATTCAATAAGCAAAACTAAATCATAAAATAAGCAAAACCAAATCATAAAATAAAGTAGTATTCAAATTAGCATGCATTCAATAATTATAAGCAAAAGTACATCATCTCTTGGTGTCCATACATCGTCGAATATTATCACTAATATAGCATCACTAATACAACTAGAACCGTAGCGCCCGACGGGTATCGTCGCGGGCGGTGGACACCCAAAGATAAGGAACCATCACAGAATCATAGCTCCAGTGAGATCCCTGAAGAACCTGCCAGGTATTGTCGAACCTGCTCTCCAATGCAACCATGTAGCGACGGACGTGCTCGTCCTCCTCGCTGACACGGTGACGTACCACCTCCGCGGCGTCCGGAAGCCTCGGCACCGTCACTGGCCCAGGCGACCGCCACCAAACAAGGATCGGGTCAACAACGGGCTGCCTCCTCACCAACCTACGTCCCCCGGAAGGTAGCACCTCCCAATACCAGCCCAGCGGAGCCCAGTCCCGAACATGGCCCTGATCAAGCAGGCCTCCACCGCCGAGTCGACGACGACGAGGATGCGGGATAGGCATCACCGACGTCGATGCGGGAACTACTTCTATATATAGTTAAATAAAGTAGTTTTATTAATTAAATCAACTAGCTAGTTCAACTACTAAGCACTTACTATAAATAAATAAAGTAGTACTTACTAAAAACAAACTACTTCTATATATAGTAAAATAAAGTAGTTTATTAAATCAACTAGCTAGTTCAACTATATATGAAGCACTTACTATAAATAAAATAAAGTAGTACTTACTAAAAATAAACTAGTATTTTTCTAACTAATTATATTAAACACTTTCTCTTCTTATTTTTTTCCTTTTTCTAAATACTATGAACAAAAAATCATTAAAATTCTATGAACAAAATTAGAACAGAAAAAAATCATAAAAATTCTATGAACAGAAAAATATCATAAAAATTTGACATATTCGATCTTTGCATATATATGAACATACAAACATGCAATAATATCACCAAAAAAATCTATTAACAGAAAAAAATCTAACACAATATGAACAAATTAATTACACAATATGAAAAAAAATCTAACAGAAAAATCTATGAACTACACATCTAAATTACTACACATCTAACAAAAAAATCTATGAACTACAAAAAAATCTAACAAAATCTAACAAAAATCATAAAAAGTTGCTCACGGCGACGGCGACGGCGAGGTGCAGCGCGGGGCGGGGCGGGGCAGCGACGGCGTCGGGGCGGCACGGGCCGGGGTGGCAGGGGACGGCGGCGTC
>NC_041391.1:207845922-207846874 GCF_002162155.2 Triticum dicoccoides | reverse complement strand
AAGGCGTCGGGGCGGCAGGGGACGGCGGCGTCGGGGCGGCGTGGGCCGGGGCGGCGCGGGACGGGGCGGCACGGGGCTCGGGCTGGCTCGGGCAGCGTGCCGACGTCGAGGATGGATTCGCCGCCGTCGGGGGAGAGGAGGAGGAGAGATCGAAGTGGGGATGCGCGGTTCTGAAATTTTTCTAAGTGCTACTTATATAGCAAAGGCTTTGGTCCCGGTTCGTGGCGCAAACCGGGACGAATGCACCCTTTAGTCCCGGTTGGAGCCACCAACCGGGACCAAAGGCCTCTTTTCAGCAGCCCAAATGGCAGGAAACAAAGACCTTTGGTCTCGGTTGGTGCCCCAAACCGGGACAAAAGAGGGGCATTGGTCCCGGTTGGTGGCACCAACCGGGACTAAAGGTTGGTCATTTTCTGCAGCTGTTTTTTAGTTGATTCTTTCTGCAGCTATTTTTTAGTCCCACCTCGCCAAGCGAGAGGCACTCGCAGCGGTTTATAAGCCCTTCGTGCAGAGACGATGAAGAAGAGGCTCAATGCTCACTTGCACGTTGCTTAGCTTCGAGCCTTGAGAAATAGGGTAGACTGCACGGAGCTATGTGAAGTGCAGTTTACACTATTCCGAAAGGCTTGAAGCTAATTAACGAGCATTGCGCCTCTTTTTTATTTTTAATAACTTATTACAACTCAGAAATAAATAGAAGAAAAAATAGTTGTGATTAAGTTTACTAAAAAAATGAGCATAGATGCTTATTTTTAATGACTTATTACAACTCAGAAATAAATAGAAGAAAACATAGTTGTGATTAACTTTACTAAAAAATGAGCATAGATGCTTATTTTTAATGACTTATTACAACTCAGAAATAAATAGAAAAAAATAAATATAGCAGAAAAGAAAAAAACTATATAAAAAACTACTCAGATATAAATAGAAGAAAAATAGTTGTGATTAA
>NC_041391.1:207806309-207845731 GCF_002162155.2 Triticum dicoccoides | reverse complement strand
TAAATAGAAAAAAATAAATATAGCAGAAAAGAAAAAAACTATATAAAAAACTACTCAGAAATAAATAGAAGAAAAAATAGTTGTGATTAACTTTACTAAAAAAATGAGCATAGATGCTTATTTTTAATGACTTATTACAACTCAGAAATAAATAGAAAAAAATAAATATAGAAGAAAAGAAAAAACTATATAAAAAATTACTCAGAAATAAATAGAAGAAAAAATAGTTGTGATTAACTTTACTAAAAAATGAGCATAGATGCTTATTTTTAATGACTTATTACAACTCAGAAATAAATAGAAGAAAAAATAGTTGTGATTAACTTTACTAAAAAAATGAGCATAGATGTGCTTATAGAGAGAATTCAACCTAAATTCATAATAAATTTCTACTAACTTCAGAGAAATTCAGTATGAATTTAGGTCAAATTCCCTGTATAAGGGCATCTATTTTCATTTTGAGAGGAGCTCAACAAGGCAGAGAGGGAGGGGCTTATAAACCGGTGTGAGCGCCTTTCAGTTGGCGAGGTGGGACTAAACTCTGACCGCAACAAGGACCAACCTTTTAGTCCCAGTTCGTCCCACGAACCGGGACTAAAGGGCAGCCTTTGGTCCCGGTTCGTGCCACCAACCGGGACCAATGGTGGTGGGCCAGGAGCGAGGCCCATTGGTCCCGGTTCATCCCACCAACCAGGACCAAAAGGTCCAAACGAACCGGGACCAATGGCCCACGTGGCCCGGCCGGCCCCCGGGGCTCACGAACCGGGTCCAATGCCCCCATTGGTCCCGGTTCTGGACTGAACTGAGACTAATGCGCTAGTCCCGGTTATGTTGTTATGCGGTTTGACCGATAAAGATCTTCGTAGAATATGTAGGAGCAAATATGAGCATCCAGGTTCTGCTATTGGTTATCGACCGGAAACGTGTCTCGGTCATGTCTACATAGTTCTCGAACCCATAGGGTCCGCACGCTTAAATTTCAATGACGGTTATATTATGAGTTTATGAGTTTTGATGTACCGAAGGTTGTTTGGAGTCCCGGATGTGATCACGGACATGACGAGGAGTCTCAAAATGGTCGATACATGAAGATTGATATATTGGAAGCCTATATTTGGATATCGGAAGTGTTCCGGGTGAAATCGGGATTTTACCGGAGTACCAAGGGGTTACCGGAACCCCCCGGGGGCTTAATGGGCCATAGTGAGCCTTAGTGGAGAAGAGGAGAGGCGGCCAGGGCAGGACCGCGCGCCCCTCCCCCTAGTCTGAATAGGACAAGGAGAGGGGGCGGCGCCCCCCCCCCCTTTCCTTCCTCTCTCTCCCTCCTGTTTCCCCCCTTCTCCTAGTCCAACAAGGAAAGGAGGGAGTCCTACTCCCAGCGGGAGTAGGACTCCCCTTGGCGCGCCTCCTCCCTGGCCGGCCGCCCCCTCCCCCCTGCTCCTTTATATACGGGGGTAGGGGGCACCTCTAGAGACACAACAGATCATTGATCTCTTAGCCGTGTGCGGTGCCCCCCTCCACCATAGCCCTCCTCGATAATATTGTAGCGGTGCTTAAGCGAAGCCCTGCGACGGTAGAACATCATCATCGTCACCACGCCGTCGTGCTGATGGAACTCTCCCTCGACACTTGGCTGGATCGGAGTTCGAGGGACGTCATCAAGCTGAACGTGTGCTAGAACTCGGAGGTGTCGTGCTTTCGGTGCTTGATCGGTTGGGCCATGAAGACGTACGACTACATCAACCGTGTTGTTCTAAGCTTCCGCTTTCGGTCTACGGGGGTACGTGGACAACACTCTCCCCTCTCGTTGCTATGCATCACCATGATCTTGCGTGTGCGTAGGATTTTTTTTGAAATTACTACGTTGAAAGGATCGATATGGTTGACTAGAGGGGGGGTGAATAGGCAACTAACAATTTTTAAGCTTTTCTTTACCAATTTAAACTTTGCAACAAATAGGTTGTCTAGATATGCAACTAGGTGAACAACCTATATGATGCAAATACAACTAGCACATAAGCAAGCAAAGGAAACAACACAAGTAGGCTTGCAAGAGTAAAGGCACGAAATAACCAAGAGTGGAGCCGGTGGAGACGAGGATGTGTTACCGAAGTTCCTTCCTTTTAAGGGGAAGTACGTCTCCGTTAGAGCGGTGTGGAGGCACAATGCTCCCCAAGAAGCCACTAGGGCCACCGTATTCTCCTCACGCCCTCACACAATGCGAGATGTCGTGATTCCACTATTGGTGCCCTTGAAAGCGGTGACCGAACCTTTACAAACAAGGTTGGGGCTATCTCCACAACAATTGGAGGCTCCCAACACCACCACGAAGCTTCACCACAATGGAGTATGGCTTCGAGGCGACCTCAACTGTCTAGGGTGCTCAAACACCCAAGAGTAACAAGATCCGCTAGGGATAAGAGAGGGAATCAAATTTCTCTTGGTGGAAGTGTAGATCGGGGCCTTCTCAACCAATCCTGAGCAAATCAACAAGTTTGATTGGCTAGGGAGAGAGATCGGGCGAAAATGGAGCTTGGAGCAACAATGGAGCTTTGGGGGAAAGAGGTAGGTCAACTTTGGGGAAGAAGACACCTTTATATAGTGGGGGAATCAATCCAACCATTACCCCACTGTACATCCCCGCACAGAGCGGTACTACCGCTAGGGCAGGGCGGTAGTACCGCTGAGAGCGGTACTACCGCTCCCACCCAGCGGTACTACCGCGCAGAAGAGGATGATAGGGCCCTGGCCCCCAGAGCGGTACTACCGCGGGAGTAGGAGCGGTACTACCGCTTGGAGCGGTACTACTGCCACTACTACCGCTCCTAGTACCGCAAAACCCGACACGAAAAACATCGGTCTCGAATCGAGGCGGTAGTAGCCCGGAACTACTGTAGTACTACGGCCGAAGCCCGCAAGCGGTACTACCGCTCTGGGAGCGGTACTACCGCTCACAGTGGTACTACCGCTTCGTGGAGCGGTACTACCGCTAGAGAGCTTCGGCGGTACTACCGCTGTTGACCGCGGTACTACCGCTGGGACAGAACGGAGCAGGTACGGAAGAAAAGGGCAGCTCCAATGATGCAGAAGGAAGACGACGAGTGTGATAAGGATGTGTACGTGTTGATTCCACCCTAGTCTTACCAAAGCGGATCCCCTCTTGATAGTACGGTGACTCCTACGAAACTAGTCCACCAACCACGAAACGAAGGAGCTACACCGTCTTGAATAAACACCAAGGGGAGGTAATCGTCTCGTGCCAAAGGATGAATCTCTGAAAGAACTTAACGCACACGATTAGTCCGCAAAAGCATTGTCATCAATTACCAAAACAACTTGGGGATAAATATGCCCTTACAATCTCCCCCTTTTTGGTGGATTGATGACAATACGGGATTTGCACAAATAACAGAGATATAGGACAAGCGCAAAAACCCACCGTCCTAAAATGTAGATGGGCTCCCCCTAGATGTGTGCTATCTCGATAAGTGCTTTGGACTGCACGGCACACATACTAGGATCGATGCTCCCCCTACATTTTAAAGACCGACCAAACACCTAAGCATGGTATATGAGAGGAGCATAGATAACTTAACAAGATAAGCATGCAACTCATAAGTTAGATGACATAGATAATGATACTGGAAAGGTAGCATATGTCTCACACCATATGACGGGAACTTAGGTCTCACAGACACAAACCAACCAAAGCAAATAGCGAGGAAAACACAAACACGGAAGAAAGCACAAATCCCTAAACTCTCTCCCCCTTTGGCATCGAGACACCAAAAAGGAGAGGGAGTGTTGCTACGGCTCCAGGTGATAGCAGTAGAAGGACACACACATCATATCTTAGCGGGATCATCTATGCCACCATCGTCAGTCGGGAAGTGCTCAGCATCAGAATTGGTCCACGGGCAGTGCTGCTGAATCCACTCCTCCTCCTCAGTAAGCTGGTCCTCAGATCCACTGTTGACTGTAGCACCCAACTGACGCATGAGCTCCTTGTGGCGACCTCGAGCCTTCTTCTCAGCCACATGAGTCATGTACTGACCATGAGCCTCCATGCAGAACAACTTCTTCATCTTAGACTTGAGCTTGTTTGCCCAAGAGGGCTCTGCCTCAGAAGGCATGTAGCCATCATCATCATCATCATCAGCCCCAGTCTCCTCCTCGGTCTCCATGGCAGTAGCAGACGAGGGAACTCCAGTCTTAGGGGCCTGAGTGCCCCAGTTATCCTTGTTCCTCAGACGCTTGATGTTGTGAGACACCAACTCCCCAGTCTCCAGCATCACCTTGGGATAGACACGATCCCAGGCCTTCTCAATAAGCACCATGATGAACGGACCGTAAATTGGGCACTTGCGCTCGGAGATAGCAGACAACAGCTCAGACCACATAACATGGGAAATATCCAGGGACTCTCCGGTGTTCTGTTCCTTCTAACGCTGGCAAAAGAGAAGCATGTCCACGAGATAGGAGTGAACCCGATCCAGATTCCCGATACGAGGGAAAAGAGTCTCTCTAAAGACATGGCGAAGAATATCCAGATAGGCAGGCAGCTCATAAGTTTCCTTCTTCATCTCAGGGTTGATCCTCAAAGTGCAGTAGGGCCATAGAGCTTGCTTGTGAGTGGCGTTGGTGTTGCGGTGTGGGCGAAAGCCGACAGGAGACTCAAGTCCTAGATCTTGCACTCCAATCAACTCCATGAAAGCTTTCCACTTGACTGAAAGCAGCTTGCCATTGGTCATCCAAGTCAGTGTCCTGTCCTCATCATTCTCGAGATGAACTATGGCATAGAATTGAGCCACAATATCAGCATCATAATCCTTGTTGAATAGCATGACCCCAAGAATGTTCAGTTGAGTGCACATCTGAAGAGCTTCACCAAAGTACTCAGGATGCTTCTCCATATGGTCGGTGTCGATGGAGTGCACGTTGACAAAGAGGTTCTTCTTGGCTTTGAGAACATCAAAGAAGATGGCGAACTGGAACCTGTTCCAGAACGGACGATTGACCAAAGTGGGATCTTGGTCAGCCTCATAGGGGTTGCGGCGACGCCTTGCCCAGAACTCCTTGGGTTGCATTTCTGTCACGGTTTTGCCAGAGTGCTTCGGCTTGACACCAGTCTTCTTTTGGAGTTGAGGTGGAGGTGGAGCACTTGAGGAACCTCCGGCAGACTCAGTGGTGCGGTAACGCTTGGACGTGGCACGACCGGGGTTGACGCGACGAGTCGGATGCTCAGGAAGCTCATCACCTGGAACCACACACAAGAACACGCAAACAACCAGAAAGAACGAGCATAAGCCACAAAACACAAGCAAAAAGATCACTGAGAGGTAAGAGTATGATGGAAGCTGGTAGGGGGCGGTAGTACCGCGACCTGCTAGCGGTAGTACCGCCCCAAGCGGTAGTACCGCTCCACAGAGAGCGGTAGTACCGCTCAAAGCGGTAGTACCGCTCTAGAGAGGGCGGTAGTACCGTTCGAGACAGGGAAACAACAGTTTCCTACTACCGTGGTCAGATCCGGCACTACCGCCCAACCAAATTCAAAAATACTCCAACGAAACATCAATCCAACCTGCCTAGAAGCATTCTCCATCCTACTCAAGCCTAGATTTGGCCAAAAATCTAGAGATGCAACTGCTACTGCCCTAAGATGCTAGATTGGAAATCTAGACAAAAAGAAAGAGGGAACGGGGGCAATACCGGCATCCATGGCAAGAGGACAAGGTGGAGATCGACTCCACCGAAGGAAATGGAGAGGGACGCCCAGGAGAGGGAGATCCGTCGGAGCCCTCCCGTGGCGCCGGTTGCTGGAGAGAGAGGAACAGAGAGAGGGGGCGTGCGAATGGGTATGGGGGAGAAGAAAACTCCCCCTGCCCCGATATAACCCCCTGCCCGCGCCTCACAGCGGTAGTACCGCGCTGGTGGGCGGTAGTACCGCTCGCCAGCAGTGGTAGTACCTCCAGCAACCAAAAATGCCTCTAGACAAACATCTCAAGCACAACAATAAACAATGAGAAAGCAAGACCAAGAAAGAAAGACCAACAAGGCAATACACACACTAGCAACGGTCCAGAACCCACTCCTTCAAGACAACCACACGAAAGTAGAGCGAGCTCTGGCCTCTCGCAAGAGAGGGTGGTGGCCGGAGCCACCTATGTTTGAGTCAGTTGGTATGGCGCCGCGAAGAATTATCCTTGGGCCCATGACCAAAACTCGTCTTTGAAGCACAAGTACCATCAAAAATGGCTAATGTGAAAGAGTTGATCGTTTTATGCATAATGGGAGGAGGGAGAGTTCATTGAGAGAACAACACTCCCCCTATGTCCATGCCTACACCTAAACTGGACAACAAGATGAGTGTGGTGGGGGGTGCAAGGGTTCAAGTCACATTGCTCGAATCAATGATATTTAGCTCATGCCTTAACTCGCGAAATCTTGATTCATCCAAGGGCTTCGTGAAAATATCTGCAAGGTTATCATGAGTGTTGACATACTTGAGCTCGATCTCCCCTCGCCTAATGTGATCCCGGATGAAATGATATCGAATCTCAATATGCTTCGTCTTGAAGTGTTGCACCGGGTTGAGAGAAATCTTGATGGCACTTTCGTTGTCACACCAAAGAGGCACTTTGTTACAAATGACACCGTATTCCTTTAAAGTTTGCCTCATCCATAAGAGTTGTGCACAACAACTACCGGCCGCCACATACTCCGCTTCGGTGGACGAGAGAGACACACAACTTTGCTTCTTGGAAGACCAACTCACCAAAGAGCACCCAAGAAACTAGCACCCTCCGGAAGTGGACTTCCTATCCACTTTGTCTCCCGCCCAATCAGAGTCCGTAAATCCTTCAAGCTTGAAGTTTGCTCCTCTTGGGTACCATAAGCCAAAGTTTGGGGTATGAGCCAAATATCGAAAGATTCGCTTGACCGCCACATAGTGACTTTCCTTAGGTGCGGCTTGAAACCGTGCACACATCCCCACACTCAACATGACATCCGGTCTAGATGCACAAAGGTAAAGCAAGGAGCCAATCATGGAGCGATATACCTTCTGATCCACCGCTTTACCATTGGGATCAATGTCAAATTGGCACTTGGTGGGCATTGGAGTAGTAGCCGGCTTGACATCACTTAGCTTGAATCTTTTTAGCATGTCTTGAGTGTATTTGGCTTGGTTGATGAAGGTTCCTTCTCTTCTTTGTTTGATGTCAAAACGAAGGAAAAACTTCAACTCTCCCATCGAAGACATCTTGAACTTGGAGGTCATGAGAGCGGCAAATTCCTCATTGAAAGCTTTGTTAGGAGAACCAAATATAATATCATCAACATATAGTTGGCATACAAACAACTCCCCTTTGACCTTCTTAGTAAAAAGAGTGGGGTCAATTAGCCCCACCTCAAATCCACGATCTTGTAACAACTCGGTAAGGTGGTCATACCACGCACGTGGGGCTTGTTTAAGGCCATAGAGTGCCTTATCGAGTTGATACACATGATCCGGAAAGTAGGGATCCTCGAACCCGGGGGGTTGCTTGACATAGACCAACTCATTAATAGGACCATTAAGAAAAGCACTTTTCACATCCATTTGTTGCAACTTAAAGTTGTGATGGGAAGCATAGGCAATCAACAAACATATGGATTCAAGACGAGCAACGGGAGCAAAGGTTTCACCGTAGTCGATACCCTCGACTTGGGAGTAGCCTTGTGCTACCAATCTTGCCTTGTTGCGAACGATGTTCCCATGAGCATCTTGCTTGTTCTTGAACATCCACTTGGTTCCAATGACGTTGTGGTCCCCCGATGGCCTTGGCACCAAACTCCATACTTTGTTGTACTTGAAGTTGTTGAGTTCTTCATGCATGGCATTGAGCCAATCCGAGTCTTCGAGCGCCTCATAGACCTTTTGGGGTTCAACACAAGAGACAAATGCGTGATGTTCACAATAGTTTGCTAATTGTCTACGAGTGCTTACCCCCTTTCTTAGGCTTCCAACCACATTTTCCATGAGATGGACTTGAGTGGTGAGCTTGGAAGCAATCTTTGCGGCATGACGCTCTAATTCCTCCTCGGGTGTGGAAGGAGGAGGGTTGACATGATCATCTTGAGCGCCGTCTTGAGCTTGTTCTTGATCTTGAGCTTGCTCTTGATCTTGAACTTGCTCGAGGGGGAGAACTTGACCTTGGGCATCATTTAGAGGTTCACCACCATCTTGAGGTTGATCTTGCCTTGGTCTTGTTCACGAGGTTGAGGGCCTTCACTTAGTTCTTTGGAAGCGTGTGGGTCTTCGTGAGGTGATGGCTCCACTTGAATAGAGCATTGTCCTTCTCCTTCGGCCACAAGGGGTTCCTCAATGGGTAGAATTTGACTAATACCCATTCTTCTTATGGCTTGGGGAGGAATTTCATCACCTACATCACAAGTACCACTTTGCTCCACTTGGGAGCCGTTATTTTCATCAAACTCCACGTTACACGTCTCCTCAATGAGTCCGGTGGACTTGTTGAGAACACGGTAAGCATGAGAGTTTGTAGCATAACCAACAAATATGCCCTCATGAGCTCTAGCCTCAAATTTAGACAAACGAACACCTTTCTTGAGAATGAAACACTTACAACCGAACACCCGGAAGTACTTGAGGTTGGGCTTGTTGCCGGTGAGTATCTCATAAGGGGTCTCGTTCAAGCCTTTGCGGAGATAGAGTCGATTGGAAGCATGACATGCGGTGTTGATGGCTTCGTCCCAAAAGTTGTATGGAGACTTGAACTCCGCCATCATGGTCCTTGCGGCATCCATCAACGTCCGGTTCTTCCTCTCCGCTACACCATTTTTTGAGGGGTATAAGGTGCAGCATATTGATGCTTGATCCCCTCATCACTAAGAAACTCATCCAAGGTGTAGTTCTTGAACTCGGTGCCGTTGTCACTTCTTATTGTCAAGATCTTTGCATTATGTTGACGTTGAGCTTCATTTGCAAAGTCGATGACGGTTTGTTGAGTCTCACTCTTCCTCTTGAAGAAGTATACCCAAGTGTATCTTGAAAAGTCATCCACAATCACCAAGCAATACTTTCTACCTCCAAGACTATCAAAAGATGGAGTCCCAAAGAGATCCATGTGAAGGAGCTCCAAGGGTCTCTTCGAGTAGATGATTGTTGAAGGAGGGTGAGCCTTTTCATGAAGCTTTCCTTCGATACAAGCACTGCAAGCACGATCTTTGGCAAAACTAACAGTTGTTAGTCCACGAACATGGTCCCCCTTGAGAAGACTTTGCAAAGATCTCATATTGACGTGGGCTAAACAGCGATGCCAAAGCCATCCCACGTCAACTTTAGCCATTAGGCATGTCGCGGTCTTAGTGGGTCGCTCCGAAAAGTTAATCACATAGAGACCGTTCTTGACATGCCCAACAAAGGCTACTTTAAGAGTCTTGCTCCACAAGAGGGCCACGGTATCAATGTCAAAGAACGTAGCAAAACCCATGAGTGCAAGTTGATGAACGGAAAGCAAATTGTATGCAAGGGACTCAACAAGCATGACTTTCTTGATCGTTAGATCATGAGAAATGACAACCTTGCCGAGACCCAATACCTTAGAGTGTGATGCATCACCCCACTCAACATTGGTGGGCATAGATGGAATCTTTTGCACGTCCACCACCAAGTCCTTGCTCCCGGTCATATGATTTGTTGATCCACTATCGAGCAACCATGATCCCCCACTGGAAGCAAACGCCTACAAGAGATCAATGCTTGGTTTTAGGTACCTGTCGGTGTCAAAACCGGCGGATCTCGGGTAGGGGGTCCCGAACTGTGCGTCTAGGCGGATGGTAACAGGAGACAAGGGACACGATGTTTTACCCAGGTTCGGGCCCTCTTGATGGAGGTAAAACCCTACGTTCTTCTTGATTGATATTGATATTGTGGATGTTTACAAGAGTGGATCTACCACGAGATCAAGGAGGCTAAACCCTATAAGCTAGCCTATGGTATGATTGTAAGGGTTGTTGTTGTGTCCTACGGACTAGAGCCATCCGGTTTATATAAACACCGGAGAGGGCTAGGGTTACATAGAGTCGGTTACAATGGTAGGAGATCTACGTATCCGTATCGCCAAGCTTGCCTTCCACGCCAAGGAAAGTCCCATCCGGACACGGGACGAAGTCTTCAATCTTGTATCTTCATAGTCTTGGAGTCCGGTCGATGATGATAGTCCGGCCGATGATAGTTCGGCTGATGATGGTAGTCCGGCTATCCGGACACCCCCTAATCCAGGACTCCCTCAGTAGCCCCTGAACCAGGCTTCAATGACGATAAGTCCGGCGCGTATATTGCTTGGCATTGCAAGGCGGGTTCCTCCTCCGAATGATAGAAGATTGTGAACACCAGGATAGTGTCCGGCTCTGCAAAATAAATTCCACATTCCACCGTAGAGAGAATAATATATACACAAGTTCAATCTGCTGACGTTTTTTGCGGCATGACGTCACGCCATTACCAAGCCATTACTTGAATCGTTTTTTACTCTACCACCTCAGCGCATTTAGCGAAGCGGTTTCCTTGGCACGTCTTGTCGAAGCAGAGATCGTGTTCCCCCTTAATCCTGGATTCTCATCAATACGGACGTGGGTAACCCAACCGCGCCCGTCGCCCCGCCCCCTCTATCGAAGGCGAGTCCCAAACGGTCACGGAGATGGCTCTTGGTATTCTCCCTCTTTATAACGGGACCAAGGCTCGTTTCTTTTCTTCAATCCTCCATCGAATCCTCTCCCCGCTCCAAGTTCCAGCACCTAGAGCTCCAGATTCGAGCGCTTTGGACCTTCAACGATGTCCGGTTCCGACCTCCAGGGCTGGTGGATGCCCTCCTCCGTCACGGAGGAGGACGTGCTAAAGCTGCGGGAGGCCAAGTACCTGGCTTATGAGATTTCGCACAGGTTGCCTGCCGAAGGGCAGGCCATCCCCACCCCCGAGCCCGGCGAGTATGTCGTTTTTGTATCCCACCTCCATCGGGGTTTAGGCTTCCTGATGGATCCTTTTGTGAGAGGGCTCATGTTTTACTATGGGTTGGAATTCCACGATTTGGCTCCGGAGTCCATCCTCCATATTTCCGCATTTATTGTTGTCTGCGAAGCCTTCCTCCGCATCACCCCTCACTTCGGCCTGTGGCTGAAGACCTTCAATGTGGCGCCGAAGATGATCGGGGGGCGTCAAGCGGAGTGCGGTGGGGCGGCCATAAGTAGGAGGGCCGATGCCCCGTGGCCCGCTGGCTCCTTCCAAGAGGAGCTCGGCCCGTGGCAGCAAGAGTGGTTCTATATTACCGTTCCGAGGGGCCGCAGACAAAATCCGCCGCCCTTATTCCGCCCGGGACCTCCACGACGGTTGATGTCGTGGGTCAACCAAGGGATCAACTGGGGGCCGTCAAAGGATGTGCCCCTACTGCAGGGCCGGATTCGAGATCTCCAAACGAGGGAGGTCGATATGGTGGTGGTAATGCAGGTTATGCTGATTAGGCATCTCCCGCCCTGCAAACGCCGCCCTCTCCGGCTATGGGAGTTCAATCCGGAGGGCCCACGGATTCTTCAACACTTCATGGGTATGACACCCCTGGAGATGTACAAATTGTTCTTCGGATCGCAAGAGGCGCGTCCGGAATTGACCGAGGATGCTGGCCTAACCTGCAATCGCCCGGATACTCAAGTAAGTAGTTCCAAGTCCGGACATACCGTTCGTTTGCCTTTCGATAATTCGCCTTATGACCAACTTCCTTCTAGACAGGAGTGGATAGCGGAAGCAAAATTAATATGGTGTCCGGCCCCCCTCCCCGAGACCGCGCCGGATTTCGTGCTGGTTCAGATGCTTGAGGTTGCGCCTCCAGAGGAAGGCGAAGGGGAAAGCAGGAAAGCTACTGCCTTGCCTAAGGAGGCTCTTGAAAGAGGGGGGGATCGAGAATCCCTCCCTCCAAGGGGAGAAGAGGATTGCCTCCGAGGACCCGGGGGCAAAAGCCCCTAAATGGGGGAAGAAATCTTCGCCAGAGGGTCCTGCGTCCGGGGAGGCCCCGGCCGCACAATCTCCCTTAAAGAGTCAGCCCTCCAACGAGCCGTAAGTAGAAAGAAAGGAGTTTTGTAATAAGGGACATCCCTATTTGTGCTTCTGAGGATAACTAAAGTTTTTACCTTGTAGTTCGGATCTCCGTCCTTCGCAAATGAGCTCGTCTTCGGGGGACCTTCGTCCGGAGATGATGGAGAGCGAGACGCCTCCGTCCGGGGCGCCGTCGGATAGGGCGGATGAGCCTGAAGTGTCATCATGGAGGGAGCCCCCGGGTTTGGCAAAGCCGAATAGTTCGGCGCCAACTGGTGTACGGCTGAAGGATCTGCTTGAGAAGGCGTCTATCTCAGAAGATCACCACGCATTGATGAGCATGGTGATTGAAAGGATTTCGTCCGCCGAAGGCGGGTTGCACAATGCCGTCAGGAGTTTGCTGGCGGGGTTTGAGGTACGTAAAAATGACACACCTTTTAACTTTGCATATAGAATGCGCCCTGTATATATAGTAGCCCCTGAGACTCGGTAGGTTGTCGAAATCGACAGCGTGCCGAGGATCAAAATCGCAGATTTAAATTTCCGCCGTGCCGATGCAGGTGGCGGGTCATCCGGGGGCCAGCCGGACTGATGGAGTTGCTGAACTAAAGCGGCAACTCGCTGTTGCGGATGCGGACATCACGCTGGTCAACAGGCGACTTGATGAGTCGCAAGGTAAGTGTTACTGTGCGTGAAATGCAGATAGTGTTGCTGCTGTGGAGAGCCTTTGGACCGAACTTTCTCAAGCCAAGGAGCAGGCCAGAAGGAGTAATGCGGCGGCCTCGAGGGCGTCCGAGGAGTTAGCGGCCGAAAGGGTCGCACACTGCCGGAGGAGGGAAGAGATGGCCGAAATGGTCGTGAAGTTAAAAGATGCTACCGACCGCAATGAGGCTCTTGGGAAGGAGCGCCTAGCGGGGCAAGAAGACCTGGGGAAGGCCACCGCCGAAGCCAAGGATGCCCGCTCTGCAATGCGGGCTATAAAGGAAGAGCTGCGCCAGGCCGGAGATATCGTAGCTGGCAAGCCTTTTCTGCTGCGCCGAAGGTTTATGGATCCAAAGTATGCTCAGCTGGGCCAACTGTGGGGTCCAGAGGACCCTTATATGGACTTAGCAGCGAGTGCGGCGGATGCCGTTGTGCATTTTCGAAGCCAGAAGGATCATAAGACGGAAGAGCTGTTTTGGTCTCAATTCCATAGTCCGGAGTGTTCACTTCCACCGACCGACCGTTTGGCCAAGTGGGCTAAGCTAAATAGGTTGTCCGGGCTTGCTATGACGGATATAGTGTCCCATGTCTGGCCGGATAGGCCCGAGCCAAAGAGTTACTTTGGCTTATTGCAGTAATTTCTTGGGGCGGTGCCGCATATCAAGGTGATGAAGCGGTCGACCTGCATAGAGGGTGCGCGGATGGCACTCGCCCGTGTGAAGACACATTGGACAGAGATGGATGCCACCGCTGTTGCGACCCCGGGTTCGGACGATAACCGGTTACCCGCCGAGCACTATTTTGGCGAAGTGATGCGTGGTGCTCGTGTAATAGAGTCGCAGTGCTCAAAAAATGTTACGTTCGAATGAACGTTTTTATGATGTAAAACAATATTTATGATGTAAGCGCCTTTTATACTTGTGCGTTCAAGTAATAGAATATCTCCTATGCGGCCATTCATGTATACGTATGTATAACCTGAAAGATGGCAGTCGTCGGCTTCAGCCCCCATGCACAAGGTGCGGGGGTGTTCGCAAAAAGTAGCGCATTTTCACACTTAATCCGACGTCTCGGTCCTGTAAAGGAGGTGGTAGCGTAGCAAACGAGGCAACCGGACTATAATGCTTTATCACTTTCACTTAGCCATGGAGTTCGAGGGTGGGGCTACGACATAGCCCCTGGGGGCACCGCGCTCTCCGAATTTGGGGCGCGTATGTGCCTGACCGGGAAACGGCCCTTCGTCAAAGCGGAGGAATTCTAAACACTCCCATGGTCGATCGAGTGGTTGACCAGTCTCTCACTGTATCATGACAGTCAGTTTTCGGCTTTCTCTACTGAGGTGCTCGCCCAGCCGAACTGGGGCACAATCACAGTAGTTCTCCTGGTGCGGCGTTAGCCAGTGATACGGAACATAAGGCAGCAAAACACAGGAGCTGGGCAAACCCAACATTTGACCAAAGACATGATTCGGAGCTGATGCATATAAGGCCTAACTCGAGACGCCGAACACTCCCGAAGGTGTTCGGTCTTTACAATAGCGGGCAAAACAATGCCCTAAGCCCCTTGTGTCCAGGTACGGGCAGGTTCTTCCGGCATGGCTGATGCCAAAACGCCAGTCTCCACTCTGGTTATAATGAGAAACCAGGGGATTATAGCAACAAGAGACAGTAAGAAAGGTTTATGTAGGGTCTTAGTCTGAAAAGAGTCCTTGCAACGGGTCCCTACTGCACGTCTGCGCCTGTGTCTCCGTTGTGCCGTATCCTGGACGGATGTGCACGCTGTTCATCTGTAAAAAGAGAGGAACTTAGTTGGAAAAGAAATCGTGCGAGAAAGTGCATAAAAAATTGAAATATAGATTAATAAAGCTGAGCCTATGCTAGCTCATTATGGCTTATATGTACAAACCCTTGTGAAGGGGTGTGCGGCTAGGTAGCCCCTAGCTTATTTTATCCGGACTCGTCCAGCCGTGTCCGGGGTCTCAGGCGACCTTTTAATGAAATGATGCCACGTGGACCGGGCATTTTAAGCGTAAGAGACGCGTAATGTGGTATTGCATTGAAGCGGACGAAAGCTTACCGTCCCAGTGATGCTGGATAGCTACTTTTAAATGGGGCGACATGAAAGGTTAGCTTTTCTCGCCGGAAGTTGTCAGGTGACCCGAACACAACTTCTAGTAATAATGAACCTGTGCACCTGGCATAAGGGCCTGGCGCCACTCCTTTGAAGGAAGTGCGGCTATGACGAATTGTAGTGGGGTTTATCCCGACTTGCGGATTGTGTCCGGATATAGCAGGTTTAAGTCACTGCCGCCGTCCATCAAAACCTGCGTTAATTGCAGTCCGTCTATTATGGGATCCAATATCAGGGCAGTCTATCCTGCGTTCCGGATACTTCTGGACTAATCCAGATGGTCGAGAGTGATTGGTTTTGACATCCAATCTCGGTGTTCCACTGGGGTGGACCGTGCGACACTTGTCTTAGCGAGTGCCTTGTTGGTTTTTCGTACTATCACATGAAGCGAGTTTACTGTTTTGACTTCTTGTGGGAAAGTCTTTTGACTTCCGGTGCTCTGCTGGTGGGGTTCGTCATCGTCCTCGCTTGGCGCATCGAGCCCCTTGTGTCCGGCGTTGAGTCTGCCGGACTGTTTAAAAACCCAACAATTTCGGTTGGTATGGTTTGCAGGCCTTCCGGAGGTACTGTGGATTTGACATATTCGATCTAAAATTTTGTTTAAATTTGATAGCTCGTCGCTGTTGTCCTTAAGAGGCAGTGTTTTATTGTTTGGCCGCGAGCTTTTGAATCCGGCGTTGACCGCCGTGCCCTTTGGGCTTTTTTCTTTATTCCAGCGCTGATCTTTCCTGTGCCGTGATTTTCCGTTTCCATCTCTAATCTCGGATGTACTCGGGTCGCTGGTGCTGCATCTTGCTAGCCAGCTGTCTTCTCCTGCGCAAAAGCGCGTCATGAGGCTTGTTAGCGCGGCCATTGTTCTTGGCTTCTCTTGGCCGAGGTGTATGATGAGCCATTCGTCTTGGACGTTGTGTTTAAAAGCTGCTAAGGCTTCCGCGTCCGGACAGTCGACTATTTGGTTCTTTTTGGTAAGGAACCTGTTCCAGAATTTGCGCGCTGACTCTTCAAGCTGTTGGGTTATATGACTCAGATCATCTGCATCCGGAGGGCGGACATAAGTCCCTTGAAAATTTGCTCTAAACGCGTCCTCAAGCTCTTCCCAACTTCCAGCAGTGTTTTCTGGGAGGCTTTTGAGCCAATGCCGAGCTGGCCCTTTGAGCTTGAGGGGTAGGTATTTTATGGCGTGGAGATCATCTCCTCTGGCCATGTGTATGTGTAGTATGTAATCTTCTATCCAGACTCCGGGGTCTATTGTGCCGTCGTATGCCTCTATGTTTATGGGTTTGAACCCTGCTGGAAATTCATGATCCAGCACCTCATCGGTAAAACATAGCGGGTGTGCGGCGCCCCTGTATTTGGGTGTGCCGCTGTCTTCGAACACTTGTCGTGTTGTGTTACTTCCTGGGGCCCTCTTTTTTGGCCCGTAGATGGACCTAGTTGGGCCGTCCGTTTTCCCAGGATCATAAGTCGGCTTGTGTGCGGCGCCGCTTGTCGCTTTTGGCCTGTCATCTGGCCGTCTATCCGGCCAGGCGGCGTCTTTATTTTTTGACTATGAGGGCTCTATGGCTTCCTCATCAAATTCTGGCAGCAACTTGTGCTTCGGGTAGCTCTTTGTTTGATGGCCATTGCCATATTTGTCTGCGGTCTTGAGTACTTTGCTCCACTTCATTCTGAGTATGTCTTCCGCTCTTTTGAGCTTCCGTTTTTTCTTCTTCAAACTTCTTGCAGTGGCGACGAGTCTTTTGTGAAGGTTCTTATGCTCCGGTGTTGTGTCCGGACTGTTGATTGCTCCGTAAAGGGGTTGATTATCCGGTTCATCCTGTTCGGATGGTTGCTTGGTTGTATGTTCGTCGTCCGCTGGTTTGCCCTGCTCTATCGCTGGGTCGTTAGGAATGCTGCTTTGATCGAGGCCGGACTTAGGGCGGCGTCTACGTCGCCGTTTTGGTTGTTTATCGGCGGGATTATCCTCTGCCGTGTCCCGTTGTTCCTCGTTATCGCTTCCCTTTGGGGTGTCCACCATAGGTATGTCATGTGACGAGGTGGCCTTCCAGTGCCCTGTAGGCGCTGGTTCTTGATTGTCTCCGGCATCGTCGTCCATACCGTTGATGTCTTCGGAGTCGTAGTTTAGCACGTCGGTTAGATCGTCGACGGTGGCTATGAAGTGGGTGGTGGGTGGGCTCTGAATTTCTTCATTGTCCGCGTCCCGACCATCCTGGTCGTAGTCCGACCAGGGCTCTCCGGATAGTGAGAGATGTTTCAGCGAATTTAAGATATCGCCGAAGGGTGAGTGCTGAAAGGTGTCCGCAGCGGTGAATTCCATGATCAGCACCCAATCGGATTCGACTGGCAGGGGCGCAGGAGGTTCGGAGTCCGGGAGGGGGTCCGGCACCTCGGAGTCATGGGCTTTATGCGGGACAAGGTAAGTGTTCGGCTCCATCGCCGTGGAAGTTACAGCTCCCGAGGCGGTGTCCAGCCATCCGTCCTCGATCCGTGTGATCGGCTCCGGACTATGGGTCGGAGCGGATTCATGTGCGGCCTCCAAGGTGCTGTCCGGCGGCAGAGTTAGGTCGTGCCCGTCGTGGCAGCGTGGCACGCTTGGCTGTGGCTCAGATCCATCGAAGATCAAGTCCCCGCGGATATCGGCCGTGAAGTTTAGGCTTCCAAACCTGACCTGACGGCCAGGGGCGTAGCTTTCGATCTGCTCCAGATGGCCAAGTGAGTTGGCCCGCAGTGCGAAGCCGCCGAATACGAAGATTTGTCCGGGGAGAAAAGTCTCACCCAGGACTGCGTCGTTGTCGATTGAGGAGGCCATCAAGCCTATCGGTGACGACACAGAGGAACTCTCAATGAAAGCACCAATGTCGGTGTCAAAACCGGCGGATCTTGGGTAGGGGGTCCCAAACTGTGCGTCTAGGCAGATGGTAACAGGAGACAAGGGACACGATGTTTTACCCAGGTTCGGGCCCTCTTGATGGAGGTAAAACCCTACGTCCTGCTTGATTGATATTGATATTGTGGATGTTTACAAGAGTGGATCTACCACGAGATCAAGGAGGCTAAACCCTACAAGCTAGCCTATGGTATGATTGTAAGGGTTGTTGTTGTGTCCTACGGACTAGAGCCATCCGGTTTATATAGACACCGGAGAGGGCTAGGGTTACATAGAGTCGGTTACAATGGTAGGATATCTACGTATCCGTATCGCCAAGCTTGCCTTCCACGCCAAGGAAAGTCCCATCCGGACACGGGACGAAGTCTTCAATCTTGTATCTTCATAGTCTTGGAGTCCGGTCGATGATGATAGTCCGACCGATGATAGTTCGGCTGATGATGGTAGTCCGGCTATCCGGACACCCCCTAATCCAGGACTCCTCAGTACCCATTTAGTGATGGTTCCTTTGATGTTAGTAACAAGGGTCTTGGGAACCCAAATAGACTATTCAATGTACTCATAGGGAGAACCAACAAACTTAGCATAAACATGTCCATCACTAGCATGGCACAACACATATGACGGGTTAAAGTCGCCGGCTTTGTTTGAGGAAATGCTTTTGCCCTTTTGGACATCAACTCCCTTCACTTTTTCCTTCTTCTCCTTAGGAGCACCCTCTCCCTCTTTCACAAACGTTTGCTTGATAGGAGGAGGACGCTTGGTCTTGTTGTTCTTCTTCTTCTTGCTCTTGGACTTGGGTGCAAACCCAATTCCTTCCTTGGCCACAACTTCCTTTTGATTGCTCAAAAGGTCGTTGAGGTTCTTATCACCTTGAATGCATGTCACAAGGCCTTTCTCAAGTTGATCCTTTAACTTGGCATTCTCCTCCACAAGATGCACATGCTCACAACACGGGTTAGTAGCACATGCATTATCAATTAATACCATATGGGGAAAGGTGGCATTTTCCTTGATTAGCTTAACTTGGAGTTGAGCATGAGACTCCTTGAGGTTAGTGTGAGCACCCTTCAAGACCTTGTGAGCCTTGTCAAGTAGCTCAAACTCCTCTTTGAGTCTAGCGTGGTCAACCCCAAGTTTAGCCTTCTCGGAAGTTAGCACACGAGACACGACAAGAGCATGATCAAGATCTTTCTTTAACTTAGCATGGTCATCATTGTGTGACTCCTCAAAAGTCAAACGATGAACACGCTCTTCCTCAAGAGCATTAGAGAGATCCGATATCTCATCGGCATAGTCACGGCTATGACCTTCCATCTTAGAGATGGTTTCTTCGTGAGCCTCGATCATGTCATTGGCCTCACCAAGTTGTTCCAAGAGAGCAACAAAATGCTTCTTGGACTTGCCCTTGAGCTTACTCATAAAAGACTCAAATTCATTCACCTCCTCATTAGACCCAACATGATCATCAATGCAATCCTCAAAGGAGTGATTAGTAATGATGGTGGTTGTGATGTTGGGGGTTACCTTGTTTGAAGCTTTAGCCATGAGGCACTTGGCGGTGATGTTTTCATTGGGTGAATCAAAGAGAGACACCGGGGGAGTGATACGTCTCCAACGTATCAATAATTTTTGATTGCTACATGCTACTTTATCTACTGTTTTAGGCAATATTGGGCTTTATTATCCACTTTTATATTATTTTTGGGACTAACCTATTAACCGGAGGCCCAGCCCAGATTTGCTGTTTTATGCCTATTTCAATGTTTCGAGGAAAAGGAATATCAGACGGAGTCAAAACGGAACGAAATCAACTAGAGAAGTTATTTTTGGAAGGAAACCCACCTGATGGACTTGGACCCCACGTCAGAAGATATGGGAGGTGCTCACGAGGGTGGGGGCGCACCCTCCCCCCTGGGCGCGCCCCCCTGCCTCGTGGGGCCCCCGTAGCTCCACCGACGTTCTCCCTGCACCCATATATACCTACGTACCCTAAAACTTCCAGAACAGAAGATAGATCGGGAGTTCCGCCGCTGCAAGCCTTTGTAGCCACCAAAAACCAATCGGGACCCTGTTCTGGCACCCTGCCGGAGGGGGATCCCATCACCGGAGGCCATCTTCATCATCCCGGTGCTATCCATGACGAGGAGGGAGTAGTTCACCATCGGGGCTGAGGGTATGTACCAGTAGCTATGTGTTTGATCTCTCTCTCTCTCGTGTTCTCTCTCGTGTTCCATCTATGGCACGATCTTGATATATCCCGAGCTTTGCTATTGTAGTTGGATCTTATGATGTTTCTCCCCCTCTACTCTCTTGTGATGAATTGAGTTTCCCCTTTTGAAGTTATCTTATTGGATTGAGTCTTTTATGAACACTTGATGTATGTCTTGCGTGGGATAACCGTGGTGACAATGGGTTATTATATTGATCCACTTGATGTATGTTTTGGTGATCAACTTGCGGGTTTCGTGACACTTGGGAACCTATGCATAGGGGTTGACACACGTTCTTGACTCTCCGATAGAAACTTTGGGGCACTCTTTGAAGTACTTTTATGTTGGTTGGATGAATATGAGATTGTGTGATGCATATCGTATAATCATGCCCACGGATACTTGAGGTGACAATGGAGTATCTAGGTGACATTAGGGTTTTGGTTGATTTGTATCTTAAGGTGTTATTCTAGTACGAACTCTTTTATAGATCGATCCGAAAGAATAGCTTTGTGGTGGTTTCGTACCCGACCATAATCTCTATGTTTGTTCTCCGCTATTAGTGGCTTTGGAGTGACTCTTTGTTGCATGTTGAGGGCTTGTCATATGTTCTATCTATGTTATTATTGTTGAGAGAACTTACGCTAGTGAAAGTATGAACCCTAGGCCTTGTTTCCTATCATTGCAATACCGTTTATGCTCACTTTTATCGTTCGTTACCTTGCTGTTTTTATTATTTCAGATTACAAAAACCCATATCTACTATCTATTTTGCACTTGTATCACCATCTCTTCGCCGAACTAGTGCACCTATACAATTTACCATTGTATTGTGTGTGTTGGGGACACAAGAGACTTTTTGTTATTTGGTTGCAGGGTTGTTTGAGAGAGACCATCTTCATCCTACGCCTCCTACGGATGGATAAACCTTAGGTCATGCACTTGAGGGAAATTTGCTACTGTCCTACAAACCTGTGCACTTGCAGGCCCAACAACGTCTACAAGAAGAAGGTTGTGTAGTAGACATCAAGCTCTTTTCTGGCGCCGTTGCCGGGGAGGCTAGGTAAGTGAAGGTATATCTTTAGATCTTGCAATCGAATCTTTTTGTTTCTTGTTTTAGCACTAGTTTATTTTATAAAAGAAAACTAAAAATGGAATTGAGTTTGTCTCAAATGCTTCACCTTTTTAATATCTTTCGTGAAAATGATGGGAAGGAAAATTGTGCTCAAGTGCTAGAAGAAGAAATCTATAGAATGTTTTTATATGATGAGCATGATTGCAATATTGTTAGTATGAATTCCTTGAATATCCATGATGCTAATGATATGCAAAGCCACAAGCTTGGGGAAGCTATGTTTGATGAAGATGATATTTTTTGTCCCCCAAGCTTTGATGAGCAAATTTACTATGATGAAAGCATGCCTCCTATTTATGATGATTATTGTGATGATACGTATGCTATAAAGAAGAAGTTTGCTTATGTGGAGAGTAGTAAATTTTCCTTGCAAGTAGATCATGAAAAGAATACTTTAGGTGCTGGTTATATTGTTGAATTCATTCATGATGCTACTGAAAATTATTATGGGAGAGGAACATATGCTTGTAGGAATTGCAATAACGTCAAGTTTCCTTTCTATGTGCTTAAATTCTTGAAGTTATGCTTGTTGTGCCATCCTATGCAAGATGATTATTGTTCCCATAAGTTGTTTTCTAACAAAATCCCTATGCATAGGAAGTGGGTTAGACTTAAATGTGCTAGTCATATGCTTCATGATGCTCCCATTATGTTTCAATTCTTATCTTTTATGTGAGCATCATTGTCATCATCATGCCTAGCTAAAAGGCATTAAAGAAAAGCGCTTGTTGGGAGACAACCCAATATTTATCATTACTGTTTTTGTGTGTTCACATGATTATGCTACTGTATTAATCATGTTTTATAGCTTTTGTTTCAATAAAGTTCCAAGTAGAACCTTTGGGAAGACTTGGGTGAAGTTTATGTGATCTTGCTGTGAAAAACAGAAACTTTTGCGCTCACGAGAATAGCTGACATTTTTTACTGGAGAGTGCTTTTAGGTTGATTCTTTTTGCATATGATTAATAGACAAATTACTCAGGTCCATCAATTTATTTCATAATTTTTGGGGTTCCAGAAGTATAAGTTTTATATAGATTACTATAGACTGTTCTGTTTTTGATAGATTCTGTTTTCTATGTGTTGTTTGCTTATTTTGATGAATCTATGAGTAGTATCGAAGGGTATGAACCATATATAAGTTGGAGTACAGTAGATATTACACCAATATGAATTTAGAATGAGTTCATTACAGTACCTAAGTGGTGGTTTTATTTTCTCTTACTAACGGAGCTTACGAGTTTTGTCTTGAGTTTTGTGTGGTTGAAGTTTTCAAGTTTTGAGTAAAGATTTGATGGACTATGGAATAAGGAGTGGAAAGAGCCTAAGCTTGGGGATTCCCAAGGCACCCCAAGGTAATATTCAAGGACAACCAAGAGCCTAAGCTTGGGGATGCTCCGGATGGCATCCCCTCTTTCGTCTTCGTTCATCGGTAACTTTACTTGGAGCTATATTTTTATTCACCACATGATATGTGTTTTGCTTGGAGCGTCATTTTATTTTGTTAGTATTTTCTTGCTATAGTTAGAATAATTTTTTTCCTCTTTAGTTTCAATAAAAAAGGTCAAGGATAGCCTTTGCCATGCTTATTTTGCTAGTTTGCATGTTGCTGTTTGAAAACAGAAAGTTTACCGCTGTTGCAAAAATTCCCTAGAAAAGTCAGAGCATGGTCTAACGTTGAATCTTTTTGCATACTGAGCTCTGATAAATTTATTACAGTGGGAATTTTAGTTCATAATTTTTAGAGTCAAGGAAGTATTGATACTCTTGCATTCTTTACAGACTGTACTGTTTTGACAGATTGCTGTTATGTTTGCGTTGTTTGCATATGTTTGCTTGTTTAATGATTCTATTTGATGATAGGAGTATTAAATATGCAGAGGCATTTAGTATTCAATGTTGAATAATAATTTAAGTGATTTGTTACAGTATAATATGATAAGGTTTTGCATTGGTTTATACTAACCTATCTCACGAGTTCTTGTTGAGTTTGTTGTGAATGAAGCTTTTGATAAAAAGAGAAACCATTATATGAGAGGAATTAAGGAGACACAAAAGTTCAAGCTTGGGGATGCCCAAGGCACCCCAAGATAATATTTCAAGAAGTCTCAAGCATCTAAGCTTGGGGATGCCCCGGTAGGCATACCACCTTTCTTCTTCAGCAACTATCGGTTAGTATCGGTTGAGCCTAAGTTTTTGCTTCTTCACATGAGTTGTGCTATCCTTGCAATGTAGTTTTCTTTAGCTTTGCTTGCTGTTTGAATGAAGTATCAAGATCTGAAATCCTTTAATGAGAGAGAGCCATACAAAAATTAGAATTTGCTAGAATACTCTATGTGCTTCACTTATATCTTTCGGAGTAGTTTGTCATTTGCTCTAGTGCTTCACTTAGATCTTTTAGAGCACGGTGGTGGATTTGTTTTAAAGAAACTATTGATCTCTCATGCTTCACTTAGATTATTTTGAGAGTCGTTAATAGCATGGTAATTTGCTTAATGTTAATATACTTGGTATTCAAGATATGTGAAACTTTCTTTTGAGTGTGTCGAATACTAAGAAAAGCTTGATGCTTGATAATTGTTTTGAGATATGGAGGTGATAATATCAAAGTCGTGCTAGTTGGGTGATTATGAATTTGAGAAATACTTGTGTTGAAGTTTGCAAATCCCGTAGCATGCACGTATGGTTAAAGTTGTGTAACAAATTTGAAACATGAAGTGTACCTGGCTTGTGCATCCTTATGAGTGGCGGTCGGGGACGAGCAATGGTCTTTTCCTACCAATCTATCCCCCTAGGAGCATGCGCGTAGTACTTGATTTTTGATGACTTCTAAATTTTTGCAATAAGTATATGAGTTCTTTTGACTAATGTTGAGTCCATGGATTATACGCACTCTCACCTTTCCGCCTTTGCTAGCCTCTTCGGTGCCGTGCATTGCCCTTTCTCACCTTGAGAGTTGGTGCAAACTTCGCCGGTGCATCCAAACCCCGTGATACGATACGCTCTATCACACATAAACCTCCTTATATCTTCCTCAAAACAGCCACCATACCTACCTATCATGGCATTTCCATAGCCATTCCGAGATATATTGCCATGCAACTTCCACCATCATCATGGTGACATGCATTACTTTTGTCATATTTACATTGCATGATCTTGTAGTTGACATCGTATTTGTGGCAAAGCCATCATGCATTATTTTTCATACATGTCACTCTTGATTCATTGCACCATCCTGGTACACCGCCGGAGGCATTCATATAGAGTCATATCTTGTTCTAAGTTTCGAGTTGTAATCCTTGTGTTGTAATCAATAGAAGTGTGATGATCATCATTATTAGAGCATTGCCCAAATAAAAAAAGAGAGAAAGGCCAAAAAAAGGAAAGACCCCAAAAAAGAGAAAGGCCAAAAAAAAGGGTCCCAAAAAAAGAAAAAAAAGAAAAAAAGAAAAAAGGGCAATGCTACTATCTCTTTTTCCACACTTGTGCTTCAAAGTAGCACCTTGTTCCTCATGTAGTGAGTCTCATATATTGTGCTTCAAAGTAGCACCTTGTTCTTCATGTAGTGAGTCTCATAAGTTGTCTTTTTATACTAGTGGGAATTTTTCATTATAGAACTTGGCTTGTATATTCCTACGATGGGCTTCCTCAAATGCCCTGGGTCTTCATGAGCAAGCAAGTTGGATGCACACCCACTAGTTTTCTTTTGTTGAGCATTCATAGCTCTAGTGCATCCGTTGCATGGCAATCCCTACTCCTCATGTTGACATCAATTGATGGGCATCTCCATAGCCCGTTGATTAGCCTCGTCAACGTGAGACTTTCTCCTTTTTTGTCTTCTCCACACAATCCCCATCATCATATTCTATTCCACCCATAGTGCTATATCCATGGCTCACGCTCATGTATTGCGTGAAGGTTGAAAAAGTTTGAGATTATTTAAGTATGAAACAATTGCTTGGCTTGTCATCGGGGGTATAGAAGTTGGGAACATATTTGTGTGACGAAAATGAAGCATAGCCTAACTATATGATTTTGTAGGGATGAACTTTCTTTGGCCATGTTATTTTGAGAAGACATGATTTCTTTGATTAGTATGCTTGAAGTATTATTATTTTTGTGTCAATATGAACTTTTGTCTTGAATCTTTCAGATCTGAATATTCATATCACAATTAAGGAGATTTACATTGAAATTATGCCAAAGTATCACTCCGCATCAAAAAAAAATTTATCATTTACCTACTCGAGGACGAGGAGGCATTAAGCTTGGGGATGCTTGATACGTCTCCAACGTATCTATAATTTTTGATTGCTCCATGCTACTTTATCAACTGTTTTAGGCAATATTAGGCTTTATTATCCACTTTTATATTATTTTTGGGACTAACCTATTAACCGGAGGCCCAGCCCAGATTTGTTGTTTTATGCCTATTTCAGTGTTTCGAGGAAAAGGAATATCAGACGGAGTCAAAACGGAACAAAATCAACTGGAGAAGTTATTTTTGGAAGGAAATCCACCTGATGGACTTGGACCCCACGTCAGAAGATACGGGAGGTGCTCACAAGGGTGGGGGTGCGCCCTCCTCCCTGGGCGCGCCCCCCTGCCTCGTGGGGCCCCTGTAGCTCCACCGACGTTCTCCCTGCACCCCTATATACCTATGTACCCTAAAACTTCCAGAACAGAAGATAGATCGAGAGTTCCGCCGCCGCAAGCCTCTGTAGCCACCAAAAACCAATCGGGACCCTGTTCCGGCACCCTGCCGGAGGGGGATCCCATCACCGGAGGCCATCTTCATCATCCCGGCGCTATCCATGACGAGGAGGGAGTAGTTCACCCTCGGGACTGATGGTATGTACCAGTAGCTATGTGTTTGATCTCTCTCTCTCGTGTTCTCTCTCGTGTTCCATCTATGGAACGATCTTGATGTATCCCGAGCTTTGCTATTGTAGTTGGATCTTATGATGTTTCTCCCCCTCTACTCTCTTGTGATGAATTGAGTTTCCCCTTTTGAAGTTATCTTATTGGATCGAGTCTTTTATGAACACTTGATGTATGTCTTGCGTGGGATAACCGTGGTGATAATGGATTATTCTATTGATCCACTTGATGTATGTTTTGGTGATCAACTTGCGGGTTTCGTGACACTTGGGAACCTATGCATAGGGGTTGACACACGTTCTTGACTCTCCGGTAGAAACTTTGGGGCACTCTTTGAAGTACTTTTATGTTGGTTGGATGAATCTAAGATTGTGTGATGCATATCGTATAATCATGCCCACGGATACTTGAGGTGACAATGGAGTATCTAGGTGACATTAGCGTTTTGGTTGATTTGTATCTTAAGGTGTTATTCTAGTACGAACTCTTTTATAGATCGATTCGAAAGAATAGCTTTGTGGTGGTTTCGTACCCGACCATAATCTCTATGTTTGTTCTCCGCTATTAGTGGCTTTGGAGTGACTCTTTGTTGCATGTTGAGGGCTTGTCATATGTTCTATCTATGTTATTATTGTTGAGAGAACTTACGCTAGTGAAAGTATGAACCCTAGGCTTGTTTCCTATCATTGCAATACCGTTTATGCTCACTTTTATCGTTCGTTACCTTGCTGTTTTTATTATTTCAGATTACAAAAACCCATATCTACTATCTATTTTGCACTTGTATCACCATCTCTTCGCCGAACTAGTGCACCTATACAATTTACCATTGTATTGGGTGTGTTGGGGACACAAGAGACTTTTTGTTATTTGGTTGCAGGGTTGTTTGAGAGAGACCATCTTCATCCTACGCCTCCTATGGATTGATAAACCTTAGGTCATCCACTTGAGGGAAATTTGCTACTGTCCTACAAACCTGTGCACTTGCAGGCCCAACAACATCTACAAGAAGAAGGTTATGTAGTAGACATCAGGGAGTAGTAGCAATGGCAACGGATGCCATGGCCATTGCTTCTCCACTTTCATCATCATCGTCATCCTCTTGGTATTCTTCTTGAACCACCAACCCACGAGTTGGAGTCTTCTTGGCGAAGTTGTTCTTGTTGGGGAAGGACTTGGCTTTGTCTTTTCGAATGAATTTGCCACCATTATCTTCCCTCTTCTCGTAAGGACAATCCACAACGAAATGGCTCACATTGCCACAGTTGAAGCAAGTTCTAACTTGTTGCTTGCCCTTGACGCCACTTGAGTTGTTCTTGTTGAAGTTGGGTATTGTATTCTTCTTGCTCCAAAATTGTCTTGAAGCAAGGGCCATGTGCGCATGATAATCATACTTGGTGTCTTCGGGATTTCTCTCCTCATCTTCCACTTCTTCCTCTTCTTCCATAATAACCTTGGCCTTCAAAGCAAGATTGGGCTTATTTGCCCTTTGAGGACGGAGCACCGCATTGTCGGCGGTCTTGTCCAAGATGCTCATTGCAACAAACTCATCCAACACTTCACTTGAGGTCATGGAGTGGAAGTCCGGTCTTTGACGAATGACGGAGGACATGGCCTTGTTGTAGGGCATCATGGCCTTGAGGAACTTGCGCTTGATCCAATTGTCATCTGTGTCCTTGCTTCCATGATCTCGGAGTGAGACCGCGAGTTTGGTCACTCTTCTAAAGAGCTCACGAGGTTCTTCATCTTCTTTCATTGCAAACTCATCGGCTTCATCTTGCACCACTTCATAGTTGGAGCGTTGAATGCTAGCACTTCCTCGATAGAGAGACTCAACACATTTCCATGCTTCTTTAGCCATAGCATGAGGTCGAAGATGAGGGAGATCTTCGGGAAGGATTGCATCTTGGATGATGAAGAGAGCACTCTCATTGAATTGATTGTCCATGGCTTCTCGAGGGGTGAAGTTGCTTGGGTCATGAGGATAGAAACCTTCTTCAATGATTCTCCAAAGGTTAGTGTTCACATGTTTTAAATGACGCTTGAAGCGATAAACCCAAGAATCAAAATCTTCATGTTTTTCATATTTAGGAGGAGGACCGGCATGATTCAAATGAGTGGAGGGGATCGGCCCTCCATAAATTGGGGGTTCCACATGGGCAAAGATGCCGGTGCCATTTCTACCACTAATAGAAGGACTCTTTTCAATGTTAGCTTCCCCCTTGTCGGAGGTAGCATCCGTCACCTTGTTAGTGGGATCACCCACTTTCATTGGCGAGGTAGATTGTTTAAGTCCTTCTAGAAATTCAGTAAACGTGCTTTTAACCTCAGCCGTCATGGAGGTTTTCAATGTGTCTAAAGCCACATTGAATTCCTCACGTGAGACCGAGGTTCCCCCTTCGGCCGAAGACGAGATGGGATTCACACCGGAGTGCTCCTCCGCACCGTCGGTGGTGTCAACCATACTCTTCGGACGGCAAAGTCCTTACTAAAGAGACGAGGCTCTGATACCAATTGAAAGGATCGATATGGTTGACTAGAGGGGGGTGAATAGGCAACTAACGATTTTTAAGCTTTTCTTTACCAATTTAAACTTTGCAACAAATAGGTTGTCTAGATATGCAACTAGGTGAGCAACCTATATGATGCAAATACAACTAGCACATAAGCAAGCAAAGGAAACAACACAAGTAGGCTTGCAAGAGTAAAGGCACGAAATAACCAAGAGTGGAGCCGGTGGAGACGAGGATGTGTTGCCGAAGTTCCTTCCTTTTAAGGGGAAGTACGTCTCCGTTAGAGCGGTGTGGAGGCACAATGCTCCCCAAGAAGCCACTAGGGCCACCATATTCTCCTCACGCCCTCACACAATGCGAGATGTCGTGATTCCACTATTGGTGCCCTTGAAGGCGGCGACCGAACCTTTACAAACAAGGTTGGGGCTATCTCCACAACAATTGGAGGCTCCCAACACCACCACGAAGCTTCACCACAATGGAGTATGGCTTCGAGGCAACCTCAACCATCTAGGGTGCTCAAACACCCAAGAGTAACAAGATCCGCTAGGGATAAGAGAGGGAATCAAATTTCTCTTGGTGGAAGTGTAGATCGGGGCCTTCTCAACCAATCCCGAGCAAATCAACAAGTTTGATTGGCTAGGGAGAGAGATCGGGTGAAAATGGAGCTTGGAGCAACAATGGAGCTTTGGGGGAAAGAGGTAGGTCAACTTTGGGGAAGAAGACACCTTTATATAGTGGGGGAATCAATCCAACCGTTACCCCACTGTACATCCCCGCACAGAGCGGTACTACCGCTAGGGCAGGGCGGTAGTACCACTGAGAGTGGTACTACCGCTCCCACCCAGCGGTACTACCGCGCAGAAGAGGATGACAGGGCCCTGGCCCCCAGAGCGGTACTACCGCGGGAGTAGGAGCGGTACTACCGCTTGGAGCGGTACTACCGCCACTACGACCGCTCCTAGTACCGCAAAACCCGACACGAAAAACATCGGTCTCGAATCGAGGCGGTAGTAGCCCAGAACTACTGCGGTACTACGGCCGAAGCCCGCAAGCGGTACTACCGCTCTGGGAGCGGTACTACCGCTTCGTGGAGAGGTACTACCGCTGGAGAGCTTTGGCGGTACTACCGCTGTTGACCGCGGTACTACCGCTGGGACAGAACGGAGTAGGTACGGAAGAAAAGGGCAGCTCCAATGATGCGGAAGGAAGACGACGGGTGTGATAAGGATGTGTACGTGTTGATTCCACCCTAGTCTTACCAAAGCGGATCCCCTCTTAATAGTACGGTGACTCCTACGAAACTAGTCCACCAACCACGAAACGAAGGAGCTACACCGTCTTGAATAAACACCGAGGGGAGGTAATCGTCTCGTGCCAAAGGATGAATCTCTGAAAGAACTTAACGCACACGATTAGTCCGCAAAAGCATTGTCATCAATCACCAAAACAACTTGGGGATAAATATGCCCTTACATACGTTCCCCAACAAGCCCTACAAACGCTAACGTGGCCAGCCCAATACACTCTGCACAGCGAATTCGTATGTTTCACGTACGTCAGGGCCTATAAATCAAATTGGAGGACGGTATAAGCACCCTATGAAAGTATTAGGATCGTATTAGTGCAGTTTTCAAGGTTTGAGGACTGTTTTAGTCCTAACACGTCAGGCTACCGCCCCACTAAGATATGGGTAGAAATTTTTTATCAACATCTCGCAACCAATTGCCACACATATTTTGCACATCTAGGTGAATATAAGGTGGAGACCGCTTAGAGAACACCAAACACTAAAGCAAACTTGCACTAAGAACAGAGATGTTTGGTCAGACTCATTCAAGTGATAGAAAACACAACTCTTACCTCCTTACTTGTTTTGTTGTGCATGGTTGTCCCAAACCAAATAAGGATTAATTTTTAACCTTAAATGGATTTTTAAGCTTTCATGACTTTTTATTGTTAATAGGTACTCCCTCTGCCCCATAATGTAAGATGTTTTTTGACAGAATAGAGATGTTTGGTCGACTCATTCTAGTGACAGAAAACACAACTCTTACTTCCTTACCTGTTTTGTTGCGCAAGGTTGTCCCAAACCAAATAAGGATTAGTTTTTAACCTTAAATGGAATTTTAAGTTTTCATGACTTCTTATTGTTAATAGGTACTCCCTTCATCCATAATGTAAGACGTTTTTTCCCATTCCAATGTAAGTTTTATAAGAACTCATTAGATTCTTCCAAAAAATGAATGGACTTAGGCGACCCAACAAAGCATGCCGAGAAGCTAAGCAAGGCCCCCTCTAGATCCCTATGAAAAGAGACATTTGGCCGGTATTGTACTCATAAAGGTGTATTTCTCACCCATTAGTCTTCTCAAAACCTCACCTGAGAGCCATCCTTGCCAGAAAAAGGTACAAAAACTAAAGGAAATTATTTGACATTCATCAGGCCGGCCTAGAAATAGGAGTCCCTGGGCTTCCAGTTAACTAGGGCATAACTTTACTGCACATATATTTATTGTGAATAAGTTCTTGCCATGCCCATCGTGTTGGGGAACGCGGTAATTTCAAAAAAAAATCTACAATCATGCAAGATCTATCTATGTGATGCATAGAAATGAGAGGGGAGAGTGTGTCCACGTACCCTCGAAGACCGAAAGCGGAAGCGTTTAGTTAACGCGGTTGATGTAGTCGAACGTCTTTGCGATCCAACCGATCCAAGCACCGAACATACGGCACCTCCGCGTTCAGCACACGTTTAGCTCGGAAACGTCCCTCGTACTCTTGATCCAGTTGAGGCCGAGGGAGAGTTTCGTCAGCACGACGACGTGGTGACGGTAATGATGAAATTACCGGCGCATGGCTTCTCCTAAGCACTACGACGATATGACCGAGGTGTGTAACTGTGGAGGGGGGCACCACACACGGCTAACTTGTGTGTTCTAGGGTGCCCCCCTACTCCCGTATACAAAGGAGCAAGGGGGAAGGCCGGTCAGCCCCTGTAGGGTGCGCCCCAAGTAGGATTCCTACTAGGAATCCTATTCCTAGTATGTTTCCAACTTGGGGAAGGGAGGGGGAAGGAAGGAGAGGGAGAGAGGGAACGCAAGGGGGGCGCCCCCTCCTTCCTTGTCCTATTCGCGCTCAGGGGGAGGGGGCGCGGCCTGCCCTGGCCGGCCCCTCTCTCTCTCCACTAGGGCCCATCGAGGACCATTAGTTCCCCGGGGGGTTCCAGTAACCCTTCAGCACTCCGGTTTTATCCGAAACTTCTCCGGAATACTTCTGATGTTCGAATATAGTCGTCCAATATATCAATCTTTATGTCTCGACCATTTCGAGACTCCTCGTCATGTCCATGATCACATCCGGGACTCCGAGCAATCGTCGGTACAACATATCACATAAACTCATAATACAATCGTCATCGAACGTTAAGCGTGTGGACCCTACGGGTTCGAGAACCATGTAGACATGACTGAGACACGTCTCCGGTCAATAACCAATAGCGGAACCTGGATGCTCATATTGGTTCCTACATATTCTATGAAGATCTTTATCGGTCAAACCGCATAACAACATACGTTGTTCCCTTTGTCATCGGTATGTTACTTGCCCGAGATTCGATCGTCGGTATGTCAATACCTAGTTCAATCTCGTTATCGGCAAGTCTCTTTACTCGTTTCGTAATACTTCATCCCGCAACTAACTCATTAGTCACAATGCTTGCAAGGCTTATAGTGATGAGTATTACCGAGAGGGCCCAGAGATACCTCTCCAAAACACGGAGTGACAAATCCTAATATCGATCTATGCCAACCCAACAAATACCTTCGGAGACACCCGTAGAGCACCTTATAATCACCCTTTTACGTTGTGACGTTTGGTAGCACACAAAGTGTTCTTCCGGTATTCGGGAGTTGCATAATCTCATAGTCTAAGGAACTTGTATAGGTCATAAAGAAAGCAGTAGCAATGAAACTAACACGATCATAATGCTAAGCTAACGGATGGTCATGTCTATCACATCATTCTCCTAATGATGTGATCTTGTTCATCAAATGACAATACATGTCTATGGTTAGGAAACATAACCATCTTTGATTAACGAGCTAGTCAAGTAGAGGCATACTAGGGAATATATGTTTTGTCTATGTATTCACACATGTACTAAGTTTCTGGTTAATACAAATCTAGCATGAATAATAAACATTTATCATGAATTAAGGAAATAAATAATGACTTTATTATTGCCTCTAGGGCATATTTCCTTCACATCGGTCCTCAGTAAGAAGTTCATACAACCATTTACTAGGTAGAGCGATATTTTTAACCCCTAGGTCATAGATCCCCAATATAACTAAAATGAAAAAGATCTTAATTTTCAGCTCCTTTTGTAATTTGTTTTTAAGAAATCGGGCTTCGGAAGATGATCCTTTTGGCATTCATAATGTCAAGTGTGTTATATCACTTAACTAAAGCATACCCGTTTGGCTAATAATTAAACTAAGATGATGGCTTCATCAAATTCAGCGTCAACAATATGACGCTTGCCAGACAAGCTGCATCATGTGACTTGTCGATGACAAAGTTAGTAGTGCAAAGCAAAATTGTATCTTTAGCTTGTTTTGGAATCCTTTCAGTACTTATATATACACTTGTCAACTTGGAAAGTAATAGATATTAGTATAGTTATGTGATGGGTGTAACTAAAACTAAATAAGAACTACTTAATAATGGCAACTAATGACTTGTTCCTCCGCATCCTTGAATCGATGATTTATTGACAATTAGTGACCCTTTGGATGTTTCAAGAGCGAAATTCACTCCTTAGAACGGTAAAACTTGCTTGAAATATATTGTTTCAAACCCCTCAACTTTTGTTCCCTTGCGCCACTTGCTAGGTAAACTTGTTGTTTCTTCTAGATTCTAGCTAAGCTGTCAACAGCAGCAAGCTAACTTGGAGACGGGGAAAATGACTTCAGGTATGGAAAAACAAATTGACCTGGGGCTAATAATGCTAGTGATGCCGACACCACCCCTGTCCCAAGGCTATCACAACCAATGCATGGACCAACGGGATAAGCCAATGTCAGCATGTCATAGAACACACTCGGAGCATATTTATAATGGCTGTCAACATAGGTGATCATTCATAATCCGGGATCCTCAGTGGAGGGGAGAAAATGTTAAGAGAAAATATGGTGTTCCCTTCTCTTTCTTTTTTCTCGAACGAGCAAGACAGCTACCCCATCATTATATTAAGAAAAGAATATGGGTGAAAATAATAATGTGCATTTTGAATTATATTTGTCGCATTACAATAGTTAAAATTGGATTATTATTTTTGGGGTAGAATTGGATTTCTTGGTGACACGTGAAACTATATTTAATCGCCAAAGTTTCAGTTTGAAACAGATTTGATGCTCCCTCCGCATCCTAATACCTTTACCCTAGCTGTCGCGCTTACTAGATGGGGAGTTGGCATCCATTTGATGACGCGAACATCACGTATGATGCAGCTTTTGATAATATGTGTTTGATGTGTCCCTATTTGTTATTATGCCCTTATAATTTTGTGTAGGTCCACAAGTCGGGAAATGTCGCCCTAACATGCCCTGACATGTCGCCAGATCAATGTGACATGTCAGTGGCCACACCGACCTGACATGTCGCTGGATCTTTCAAGGTGGGGATAAGACTTCAAGTTTGGTCTAAATTAAACTTTTGATGCTTAAATCTCTGATTCAGTGTGTCACTAAAGATTAAGTCCAGCTAAAACTGTCCTACTGGAAAAAAATGTATCTCAAATGAAGTAAAACCTACCCCGACAATTTTATGAAAATAATAAATATTGAGGAGTGATCCCTAAAGTTAGAAAATTTACACCTTTTCATTTATAAGTAAATATAATGGAAAATATTGGTCGTTAAGATCAATTGGTTGAAGGTAACCTTTATAATTTTATAGTGCAAAAATGGTGATAATGGCTCGGCCCCCAGGCACAGATATGGTATAACTGAAGATGCTGCTTGGAGCAAGCAACAATGGCCAGTGCTGAGCTGATGTGAGTTGTCGGGTGCTGGTCTCTTGTATGCTCGAGTGTTTTCTGACCATTGCGTGCTATGCATGCAGATCGATGCAGCGACCGATCAGTTGAGGCTCCACTAGTTCAGCTTCTTCACATGCATGCTCTTGCTGTTTTTGCTGTTTATGGATCACCTTTTCCCTGTTCTCTGCCTAAATGTTCAGATCGGAATGCATGCTTGACCTGTCTTTCCAAGGCAACCATCAGATTCCAAATTTTGCAAAGTAATGCTTTAGAGCTTATTAGAAATTTTGAGTAGACACTGCCAGTCTAAACACATTTTTTTGTGTGTGAGAAACCAAATGAAAAAAATTCTGCGAGTTATTTTTTGTGTGGGTGACGCGAACCTGGTTACTTTTAAACATACATGTCATATAATTATGCTAACGAAATTCCGATTCGAAAACCGTTTAACCTGTCAGCTTGCAGGAATTTTCAGTTTTTCACTGCTAAATATTGCGTTGTTGCGGCCATACTTTTTATATGTAGTTCAAGCTACCGTTTTATTACACCCCACTGAATTTATTCTATTTCTAGTTTAATGTTCTAATAACAAACACACCAGATTCCCAAAAGAGCATAAATGCCAAGCACACAAATCTCCAAAATTTAATCATGCCTAGGCAATCCATTAGGTCATCAAACTCCAACTAGTTTATGTTCATCATGACTAAATCAAAGCTAGTATAGAACAAAAAACACAAAATCATTGTACACAACCGCAATAACACCTGAGGTGACATGCATATGTTACAGGAATGCTTATTCTAGTACTAGTGTTGACATTTGCTGACTCACCAGATCCAAATCATGGCCATTAATCAATCAATGGAGCAGAAGAATTCTCCTGGAATCTACTTGAAGCATTAGCTTAATCGATTGGGGCTAACAGACTCCTAATTAAGGCCGCTCGTGGAAAGCTCAGCCCCAGTTGATCAGGATAAGAGAAACATCAACTTTTCAGATGGCACTGTCGATCTGAACAAGGGGAGAAATTTCGGCACCAAATCCTGTGTTAAGCCTAGCTACCATGTACTCCCTCCGTCCCATAATATAAGAACGTTTTTAACGCTAGTATAGTGTTAAAAATGTTCTAGTACTCCCTCCATCCGGAAATACTTGTCCTATTAGTGGTTGTACCTAGACTTATTTTAGTTATAGATACATCCATTTTATGCATTTCTAGTACTAATTAAAGGCATGCCATATAAATGCATGATCTCGTCGTTGTCAGGCAGGCTAATGTGATCAAGCATGGTGACACCATTTGCATTTTAATAGTATCTTGATGTTCTTTACTTAATCTCGGATGCTACTATAATTGCAAGCTTAATTACTCCGGTGCCATGTACCCTTATTAACTAAAAAGTACTCCTAGATGTTTTGTTTCTAGATAAAGGTGCAATAATTTCAAGATTTTGTTTGCTACACAGGAAAAGGATTTTGAAGTCTGTCCTTGTAGCAGAGTTACACACGTATAATCCTGAGGAAAGGAAATTATATATGCTCGTGTGAGTGTGTGTGGATTATTGCTCGCTTAGAATGATCAAATACTAGAACAAAAAAGATGGTTTATATAAATCTTGGAATATATGCTTTAATGATATGTGGCTTTAATTTCTATCAAACTACCAACATCATGAAGTCATCTTAGCGCCTAGCTAGGCTTACAGATATCAAAATCATTAGCCCATTAACGAAATAAATGGAGTGATGTGGAAAGAAAGTACGTGAGGTACCAAGTATTTAGACTCATCAAGTCTCAATCTGTCTACCTTTAATATTGCTAGTACTGATTGGATTTATTTTTTTCATCTGTACGACACAATAGCTTTTGTTAGGTTTAACTCGATATCTGAAAATAAAGTTTCCCACCTTTATGCTGCGAGCACATAAAAAATAAAAATAAAGTATATAAGGATGTGCTAGGTGGCAGTGTTTGCTTAACTCAGTGCTACTAGCTGAGTGCTCTTGCTTTGCTATAAAAAGAACAGTAAATAAATTCGGTAAGAGTAAAAACAAATTGACCAAAAACGATAACAACAACAGATGGTAAGAAACATAGCCGAGTTAATAATCGCTAAAAAACATGGCAAAGATCACGGAGATATCACCCCATTTTCTCAGCAATTGTTTTGTGAGACAAACCATCACCATCAATTCCAATACTTGTATTAGTAAGGATCTCCCGGGCCTATCAAAATTAGAAACGTGTCCAGTTCAAACACAGGGCTTTATAGATGAGCCAACATTCCCCTTTCACATCACTGCCATAAATCCTAATTAAGCTCACAAGAATACAAGTAAACATAGGCTTAAGGCTATCTCAAAAGACGCCAAAAGAGAATCATCCCTTCCATTGGACGAGCAGGGTATCCTCTCGCTTCAGAATCTTTAGGGTTTTAAAGCCTACGGAGAGGAACTTGGATTTATAAAATAACTTAAGGATTTTAGAGTAGTGATGCTAGGATTAAAAGGGTTCTAGCATAGGGGATGTAGATGGCGAAGAATGTCATTTTAGCAAAGTGGATTCGGTGGAAAGGGGAATGCAGATCTTATTTGCTTTCTCGTTTACCATTTGACAGTGAGTACAACACTGGTATGTACAGTAGATTTTCTTTGCTTTTCTCTTGGCATGTGGCGCAAACGGCATGTAAGGTCCTTGTCCCAAGAACGTACTCAATATTATTTCACGGGGAATATTGCGTATCAATATTACTAGTCTGCTGACACTATTATAATCGTAACAAAATTCTTATTCCCTGAAAATCAAAAGTTGAATAATGTCACTCTACTTTGATTCCATTCATTGTTAATCAGTGCCATGGTTAATCAGAGATGTACTTTGATTCCATTCATTCGTTCATCGTTCTTGACATTTTGTTCATCGTACGGTGCTGTAAAAGAATATTTTTACTGGCCTAGCCGACTGAGAGAGAGATCAAGGAATTCATACGGCGCAAACACCATTTCTTCCACGAAATACAAGTTGATGGGTCTCACACCTTAGGGCCAAATGGCCAAAGACTATGACTTCGTCAGCAAACTAGCACGCAGATGCTTAATTGGAGCATACACATCACATGGAGACGTATGGTTGGCATTTACAGTATGAAATAGCATTCACAATATGACCTGCCTGCAGACTAGGCTGATCACGCTAGGGTCTCTGACTTTTGTATTCTACCGTGAGGGTGTATAATATTTTAGACTGAATACTCAAAAACATATATGTACACTGCCTCTGATCGATGTGTGCATCATGATGATGCAGAGGCCAGGGTCTTCCCCCTTTTTGAGAAAAAAATGTAGACTGCCTCAAAAAGTACTTTGCAACATTATAACAGTATATATTTTTCAAGATATATTACACCATAGGTTTAAGCCGTGTTTTAAGGACAATGTCGATATCCAAAACCAAAGAGTACTCTATTCGCAACCCAAAACCAAAGAGTACTCTATTCGCAACGTAAACAGATTTCACTCTGCAGTTATTAGCTTACAAATGTTCTCCAGGCTGCCGGTCTACTAGCACAACAGCAACATCTGCTTGGTGTAAAACAACACATTAGAACTAATGCTGTAACTATGATGTGCAAATGAGCAAGGAAACAGGTGTCCACAGTTACAGTTCGTGCACAGTTTAACCATGACTCGACACAGCTAGAATACAAAATTGAGAGACGCTTCTTTCATTATTGGAAAGCATTCAAGTACCAGGCCTTTTATCACTTGAGACCGTCGCCGAGCCCTGCAGGCATTCCTATGCTCTGCGCTAGATCAGCCATCCTTTCCTTCATTGCCTACAGGTCATTAGATTGGAATTGTGTTAGTTTATGAGAACGATTCACATTTTGGTGTGCTGAAGCAGAAGCAGCAGGATTCACACCTGGACGCTCCTCTGGTGTGCATCCTTGTAGGCTTCATTGACCAGCTCGGAGACTTTCTGGAAGTAAAGAAAGGGTATAACACATTATAGCTTGGTAGTTATCGCACTAACTCTGCTGAGCTGATACAAACAATTATGTGAGCATGAATTTGCAGGAAATCTTCCAAGAAAATAATACAACTAAGTACATAATGCATACTTCAGAGCCCAACTCCATTGCAGCTTCCGTGATTTCAACATTTATAGGTTGTTGGTTCCCAGATAGTGTAACCTGTTTAACAGATAAGGTCAGATATGGTCTGTTTAAGCATTATAAGTACATCCAAATAATAGAAAAACACAATAATAATGACAACCAGGGTAGTCTGCTAAACATATAAGCAACAATGCAACATACAAGTCCTGGCAAACTTGCACAAACATATGGTTCTACAGGCACAGGGTATAGCACAAGAACTCACAAATATGGTGTTAAAATATACAACATTCCTACACTGATTACAACTCTTATTTTGGTCAATTCAGAAGCTAAACATCATTAATATACTTCTTTTCATATGAATGAGTTGTAAAGCACGTTTCATTTTGCAACAGCCTTCCATGACCATGGTAACTATTGAATTTATGCTTGCCTTGCTGCCCACAGCTTTGACAGTGATCTATACTACAGATAACCAAAATAACAGAAGTATTTTAATTAGTTGTGGTCATGTGGAAGATTGCGTGGTCTTTGACTAGAAAGTTACCTAAAGCAAAGCTAATACCGAATGCTACCTAATGGAAAGATAAGAGAGATATCAGGTCAACTTAATCAAGTTCTTGTAAAGTACCACAAGCTGCAAGTCTCCTACCTCAAAAAATAGTGGAACACATCGGTTTAACAGTAGAAAATTGCATCTCAA
>NC_041391.1:207803214-207805890 GCF_002162155.2 Triticum dicoccoides | reverse complement strand
CTTAATCGCTCTTATGGCATGTTTTTCAGACAATACTATCATTTGGCGCAGGTAGACATTAAGTTTGAAACACAAGAATGCATACAGCTAGCAAGATTGCAGTTAAGGAGAACATGATTAAACTCTTTACATGTTCCAAACGTACCTTGATTAGTTCACCTTCACAATAACCCTCAATCTCAGTCCTAAAAGAAACAGACAGGGAGGAAGTCACACATGCAGTACTTTGAATGAGCATACAAAAAATAACTCAAATACCGAAACTCTTACGCTGCAAGCTCCTTTTGGACCCGCACAGCCTCCACTTGGACAACCATTTGGGCCTTCTTCACAGTTTCATAAAGGTTTTGCATGTTTCCAATGTTTCCAAAGATTCCTCCCTGTGAATGTAGAACAAAAAGGGAGCACCATAAGATGGTTTCATAAACGCGTACTACACATTGGGCATATGCATCAAATTAAAGAAACAGTAGTTTGAGCCATGCAGACAAGAATTGAAAAAAGAATATACAATGTTCGCAAAAAGAATTATGTACGAGCAGCTTAAATTTGGACATGCTGATTTAACCATAGTTCAAAAAAGCGCTAGGCGTTAATTGTGCGTTTTGCCACCGCCTTGTGCTTTACTGACCAAAGAGCATGCTTATGCGCAGTTATGCACAGATTAAGCGTAGTTATGCGCAATGCGTTTTGCCAACGCCTAGAGCCTAGGCGCGCCTTTTTTAACTATGGATTTAACTAGGACGTAATCCAAACAAAGTAAGAAATATTCACTCAAGCTATATCGATACAAACTGATAAAAAATTTGTACTAGTAGTACTTCAGTGTATCATATTCAAAATTTGAATAGTGTGCCAAAATGCAATCTCAGCTCTTGATTAGTCTCAGTCTAATGTTCTAGAAAGCTGGGATTCACAGCTACAGTAGTAGTTTAAGGTCTCAACGGACTTTGCAAGGAGAAAAACTTTTGTAATAGAAATTAAGTAAATCGCCCATCTCCACAACCTGGATAGGAGTGCAGCCAGCATAGAGAAGTACAAGGTGGCAAAGAAAACCACTAAGCGAGCTGTGAATGAAGCAAGGGAGCGGGCATATGAGGACCTCTACCGGCGCTTAAACATGAAGGAAGGTGAAAGGGACATCTATAAGATGGCCAAGATCCAAGAGAGGAAGACAAGGGATGTCAACCAAGTTAAGTACGTCGAGGATGGAGAGGAGATCAAGCATAGATGGTGAGAGTACTTCCACAAGCTGTTCAATGGAGAGAAAGAGAGCTCTACCATTGAGTTGGACAACTCCTTTCATGGTACGAACATATTTTATGCGACGACAAGAGCCAAAGGTCAAGAGGCTTTAAAAAGAATGAAATGAGGCAAGGTGATGGCGCTGATTGTATCCGCATTAAAGTGTGGAGAGGCCTTGGAGACATAGTGATAGTATGGCTAACTAAGCTTTTCAACCTCATTTTTTGGTCAAACAAGATGCCCAAACAATGGAGGCGGATTATATTAGAACCAATCTTCAAGAACAAGGGGGGTGCTCAAAGTTGTACTAATTACCGTGGAATTAAGCCATACAATAAAGCTATGGGAGAGAGCAGCGCTTCAGAAGAATGACAAGCGTGACCAAAAATCAGTTTGGTTTCATGCCTGGGAGGTCGAGCATGGAAGCCATCTTCTTGTTAAGACAACTTATGGAGAGATACAGGGAGCAAAAGAAGGTCATGCTTATGGTGTTCATTGACTTGGAGAAGGCCTAGATAAGATATCACGGTGTGGTGGGCCATGGAGAAACACAAAGTCAAGTACATTACCCTCATCAAGAACATGTACAATAATGCTGTGACAAGTGTTCAAACAAATGACGGCGACATTGATGACTTTCCGATTAAAATAGGACTACATCAAGGATCGGCTTTGAGCCCTTATCTTTTTGCTTTGGTGATGGATGAGGTCACAAGGGATAAGCAAGGAGATATCCCATGGTATATGCTCTTTGCGGATGATGTGGTGCTACTCGATGATAGTTAGATTGGGGTTAATAGAAAGTTAGAGGTGTGGAGACAAAGTTAGAATCGATAGGGTTCAGGCTTAGTAGAACTAACACTGAGTACATGAGGTGCGGTTTCAGTACTACCAGGCATGAGAAGGAGGAAGTTAGCCTTGATGGGCAAGTGGTACCTCAGAAGGACACCATTCGATATTTGGGGTCAATGCTGCAGAAGTATAGTGATATCGATGAAGATGTGAGCCATCGGATCAAAGCTAGATGGATGAAGTGGCACCAAGCTACTGGCGTTCTCCGTGACAAGAGAGTGACACAAAAGCTAAAAGACATGTTCTATAGGACGGAGATTCGACGTGCGATGTTGTATGGAGCTGAATGTTGGTCAACTAAAAGGCGACATGTCCAGCAGCTCGGTGTAGCAGAGATGCGCATGTTGAGATGGATATGTGACCATACAAGAAAGGATCGGGTCCGGAATGATGATATAGGTGATAGAGTTGGGGTGGCACCGACTGAAGAGAAGCCTGTCCAACATCTTCTGAGATGATTTGGGCATATACAACGCAGACCTCTAGAAGCGCCAGTCTATGTTTTTAAGGCGACGCTTCGCTTTAAGGCGCTGGGGGGCGCATCGACGCCTAGGCACCTAAAGCGGACATATTTGCAAA
>NC_041391.1:207798482-207802942 GCF_002162155.2 Triticum dicoccoides | reverse complement strand
GGCTAGGCGTCGCCTTACGGACGCCTTAAAAACATAGGCGCCAGTGCATAGCGGCCGGCGTGCCAATAATGTCAAGAGAGGTCAGGGTAGACCAAACTTGACATGGGAGGAGTCCGTAAAGAGGGATCTGAAGGACTGAAATATCGCCATGGACAGGGGTGCATGGAGGTTAGCTATCCACGTGCCAGCGTGTCAGGACCATGACTTGGTTTTGATATCTTATGGGTTTCAGCTCTAGCCTACACCAACTTGTTTGGGACTGAAAGGCTTTGTTGTTGTTGTAGCCCATCTCCACAACACAAACACATGACATTATGTTGAGCATAACTCACTTAGTCAAAAATCAAATTGAGCAGTGCACAACTTTGCATTGATTCAGGTTTACATCAGGCACCAAATTTGCAGTTGGTTTCATTTGAACAGGCATGATTGAAGATATTGTATAGCTATTGGGACCACTTCAGCACAACAATTGTAAGCAAAAAGAGTAAAGGCATGTAACTTTCTTACCTTTGACGGTGCCTCATCACCATTCTCATCTTTGTCCTTCTTTCCTCCAAATAAACTGTATACGCGGAAGGATCTATTACTAGCTCTTTTCCAAGTAGAACATGGCAAACAGAATGCGCCTTGTACATTTATCCTAGTACCTGAAGAACAAATCAGATTTTACTCCATTAAGTTATCAAAGTACACATTGCACTCTATATGTGACTCCATTTATACAATCCCATTGAACAAAGAACAAACATTATAACAGTTGGCACTTGGCAAATGAAACTTTTGAATTTAAATGTCAGAATGCTATCCACAATGACCAAGTGAAACAAATCTGCACCCGAGATATAATAGTTAAAAAGAATCTCCCAGGCCTCTCCGCCATTGAAACATCCTTCTATACTAGATCACCACATCTCATTCTGTTCTAGACAGATGAGGGAAAATTTGAACTGTGGAAGGGTCTTAATTAACAGATAGAAAGCAACGAAATCACCCAACGCAAAATCTGCATTTTACCTCATACAATCTACAATCCGCTAGATGGAAATTCATCAGAAAATTTTCCCTGACTTTGCATCTCTCCGTAAGCAAACTTCAGACGTGTGCAGTACCATAAAGAGACAATACTGTATTTATCATTTAAATGGAGATTGGAGAAAAAAGAAAAATTATACCAATCGGCTTAACCGTAATTGAATGTCCGGAGCCACAACCCAGCACTAATTGCAGACGCACTATTTTTATTTTATTTTTTATTTAGGTCAGCACTGCAGACGCACTAATTGGAGCCAACCGACAACCGAACGCCAATGGTGGGCTGGCGGGGCCGGGGGCGGCCGGCGAAGATGTCTACGATCGATTTATGTTATGGGGAAGGTAGATTCGGGGAATAGTACGCGTCGGAACGGCCAGGTCGCCGCCGGCTGCCGGTGGTGCCAACGCCGTAGAGAGAGGGGGGAGGTGTGGACTTACGAGCTGGTCTGGAGGGGAGCGTGGAGAAGGAGGACTTGAAGGCCACCGGGGAGAGAGCAGTGGAGGAAGCCATCGCGGGGAGTGAGACGAGGGCTCGCTCCAGGGGTAGGGACGGTGGAGAAGAAGGGGAAGCGAGAGAAGGGGAAAACCAGCTTGATTTTCGGGATAGGAGATATTGTTGACGACGGGGAAAAACAGTAGAGAGAACTGGAAGAGGAAATGGATATGTTTTTCTTCTGGACACTCATAACGGCGAACGTTCGTCAAGGAGGGTGGTATACGCGAACGATTTAGATGGCATTTTTCGTTCTGATGGGATGACAGATTCTTTAGAGTGATATGGCAGTTTCTTCAGATAAGGCATTTTTTGTTTTAAAACTGCCCTCATTTGATTTTTCTTCGTGACTAAATATGTCATCAAATGGCATTCGCCTGCCACCTCTCCCAATGAACGTTAGCTGGGTAACATTACCGTTTCTTTTTGGCGGGAGTTAAAATAGAGTTGGTCGGTTAATAACAAAAATTGGTCCAAAATCGACGTAAACGAGATAACCATGAACCCGTCTTGAGGTTGCGCCCCAGAAGAATCAATGACTCTCATCATCACTCTATCATACGACCCGGAACCGCCGCGCCGACTTACAAATCACATGAACACTGTTGAAAATATGCCCTATAGGCAATAATAAAGTTGTTATTATCATATTTCTTATTCTTGATAAATGTTTGTTCTTCATGATATAATTGCATTAACCGGAAACTCAAATACATGTGTAGATACATAAATAAACATTGTGTCTCCAGTGAGTCTCTATTGGACTAGCTCATTGATTAAAGATGGTTAACATTTGCTAACCATATATATGAGTTGTCATTTAATAACAAGATCACATCATAATGAGAATAGCGTGATGGACAAACCCAATCACAATCTTAGCATCTGATACATCTCCATCGTGTCTACTTTTCCACACTTTTGCTCTTGTTTTGAACTCTAATTTGCATGATTTGAATGAAACTAACCCAGACTTAAGTTATTTTCAGCAGAACTGTCATGGTGTTGTTTTTGTGCAGAAATCAAATTTCTCAGATTGACCCGAAAACTTACGGAGGATTTTTATGAACATATAGAAAATATTGACAGCAAAATATACCAGGGGGCCACCCAAGAGCCACAAGCTCAGCCCCCCCCCCCACCCCCAGGGCGCACCCTGCAAGCTTGTGGCCCCCCTGGCCCTCCGGCAACCCTAACTCAACTCCATATATACCTATTCGCCAAGAAAAAAATCAAAGAGAAGGATTCATCGCGTTTTATGATACAGAGCCGTCGCCACCTCCTGTTCTTCATCGGAAGGGCTGATCTGGAGTCCGGAGCTCCGGAGGGTGGAATCTGTCATTGTCGTCATCATTAACCTTCCTTCACCGCCAATTTCATGATGCTCACCGCCGGGAGTGAGTAATTCCTTCGTAGGCTTGCTGGACGGTGATGGGTTGGATGCGATTTATCATGTAATCGAGTTAGTTTTATTAGGGCTTGATCCTAGTATCCACTATGTTCTGAGATTGATGTTGCTATGACCTTGCTTGTCACTAGGGCCCGAGTGTCATGATTTCAGATCTGAACCTATTATGTTTTCATGAATATATGTGTGTTCTTGATCCTATCTTGAAAGTTATATGCACCTATTACGTGTTATGATCCGCATACCTCAAGGTGACAATCATTGGGATTCTTTCTAGTGATTATCGTAGTTTGAGGAGTTCATGTATTCACTAAGTGCTAATGCTTTATTCTAGTTCTCTATTAAAAGGAGTCCTTAATATCCCTTACTTTCCTTATGGACCCCGCTGCCATGGGAGGGTAGGACAAAAGATGTCATGCAAGTTCTTTTCCATAAGCATGTATGACTATATACGGAATAAATGCCTACATTACATTGATGAATTGGACCTAGTTTTGTGTCGCTGTAGGTTATAACTGTTACATGATGAATATCATACAACGCAATTATCCATCATTGATCCAATGCCTACGCTTTTCATATATTGATATTTGCTAAGTTACTTTTATCGTTGCTACTGTTACAGTCGCTACAAAACTGCTATTGTTCCTGCTACTGTTACTATTGCTAGTGTTACCGTTACTATCAACTACCATACTACTTTGCTACTGATCACCTTGCTGCAGATATTAAGTCTTTCAGGTGTGGTTGAATTGAAATTCAACTGCTAATACTTGTGAATATTCTTTAGCCCCCCTTATGTTGAATCGATAAATTTGGGTTGAATACGCTACCCTCAAAAACTATTGCGATCCCCTATACTTGTGGGTTATCAAGACCTTTTTCTGGCGCCGTTGCCAGGGAGCATAGCTCTATTTGCTGAGTCACTTGGGATTTATATCTGTTGATCACTATGACGAATCTTAAGGATGATAAAACCAAGATTGTTCCCTCTAAGACGAGGGGAGGTAAGGAACTGTTATCTAGCTCTGTACACTACTGGGATCAGGGAATTTGCCATCAACAAGTTCTTCTTTGTCTACTAGAGGATGGCACATAAGGCCTTTGCCGTCTGCTTCCAAAAAGCAAATGGCAAAGAAATGGTTGATGGCAACGATACAGTTTGCCATCAGTGCATTCTTTATCGTCCGCCAGCAGACGGCAAAGAGCCCAAATAGGCCCCACTAGACAGTGGAGCGGGCTAGGTCAGGTGGACGGGTTGGATGCTGTCTGCTAGAACGTTGTTGTCTGCTAGCAGACGACAAAGAAGATGTCTTACTAATGGTCGTGCCCTCCCGGCCCTAGCCCCCTCTCCCCCCTCTCTCTCCCTCCTCACCCGCGCACCGCCTAGCCCCACACCCCGGAGCCAGACCCGTCGCCGGCCCCTACGCCCGCTCCGCCCCCCGGAGCTAGGCCGCGGCGCCCGCCTCGCCCTGCCCCATCGTCGGAGCCAGGCCGCGACGCCCCTGTGCCGACCCCTTGCAC
>NC_041391.1:207771605-207797979 GCF_002162155.2 Triticum dicoccoides | reverse complement strand
GAAGAAGAAGAAGAAGAAGGGATAGAGGAGAAAAGGAAAAAATACAGAAAAGTAGTTATATGCAGTTGTTTTATCAGGATTGAATATTCGTGTTGATTGGGTGGACTTAAATGTGTAGTGTTTCGTCGCTGCGAGGGTCTGGTGGTCGACGATCTCCCTATGCGTTTGACGAGCTCCCCAGCTTTTGTTAGTGAGCACAAATAACATCTCCCCCCCCCCCCCTTAATTTGCTCTGTTTCGGTCTTCATGTCGATGAAACTTGCTAGCTATAGGTGTCTTCAATCATCAGTATGCGTAACCAGTATGCATCTCTCGTTCGAAAGGGCTATGATATGTCTCCAACGTATCTATAATTTTTTATTGTTCCATGCTATTATATTACCTATTTTGGATGTTTATGGGCTTTACTTTACACTTTATATCATTTTTGGGACTAACCTACTAACCGGAGGCCCAACCCGAATTGCTGTTTTTTGCCTATTTCAGTGTTTCGAAGAAAAGGAATATCAAACGGAGTACGAACGAAATGAAACCTTTGGGAGCGATCTTTTTGGAACAAACGCAATCCAGGGGACTTGGAGTGGACCTCAAGCAACAAACGAGGCGGCCACGAGGGTGCCCGGCGCGCCCCCCACACTCGTGGGCCCCTTGAGCATCAACCGACCTACTTCTTCCTCCTATATATATCCACGTACCCCGAAAACATCCAAGAGCACCAAAAAACTATTTCCACCGCCGCAACCTTCTGTATCCGCGAGATCCCATCTTGGAGCCTTCGTCGGCGCTCCTCCGGAGGGGGAATCGACCATGGAGGGCCTCTACATCATCTCCAAGGCCTCTCCGATGAGTTGTGAGTAGTTTACCACAGACCTTCGGGTCCATAGTTATTAGCTAGATGGCTTCTTCTCTCTCTTTGAATCTCAATACAAAGTTCTCCTCGATCTTCTTGGAGATCTATTCGATGTAACTCTTTTTGCGGTGTGTTTGTCGAGATCCGATGAATTGTGGGTTTATGATCAAGTTTATCTATGAGAAATATTTGAATCTTCTCTGAATTCTTTTATGTGTGATTAGTTATCTTTGCAAGTCTCTTCGAATTATCAGTTTGGTTTGGCCTACTAGATTGATCTTTCTTGCAATGGAAGAAGTGCTTAGCTTTGGGTTCAATCTTGCGGTGTCCTTTCCCAGTGGCAGCAGGGGCAGCAAGGCACATATTGTATTGTTGCCATCGAGGATAAAAAGATGGGGTTTATATCATATTGCATGAAGTTATCCCTCTACATCATGTCATCTTTCTTAATGCGTTACTCTGTTCTTCATGAACTTAATACTCTAGATGCAGGAAGGAGTCGATCGATGTGTGGAGTAATAGTAGTAGATGCAGAATCATTTTGATCTACTTGGCACGGACGTGATGCCTATATACATGATCATGCTTAGATATTCCCATAACTATGCACTTTTCTATCAATTACTCGACAGTAATTTGTTCACCCACCGTAATACTTATGCTATCTTGAGAGAAGCCACTAGTGAAACCTATGGCCCCTGGGTCTATGTTTTATCATATAAGTTTTCAATCTAATTTTATTTGCATCTTTTACTTTCCAATCTATATCATAAAAATACCAAAAATATTTATCTTATATTATTATCTCTATCAGATCTCACTTTCGCAAGTTACCATGAAGGGATTGACAACCCCTTATTGCATTGGTTGCGAGGTTCTTGTTTGTTTGTGTAGGTGCGTGGGACTTTTGAGGAGCCTCCTATTGGATTGATACCTTGGTTCTCAAACACTGAGGGAAATACTTACGCTACTGCATCACCCTTTCCTCTTCAAGGAAAACCAACGCAGTGCTCAAGAGGTAGCAAGAATGATTTCTGGTGCCGTTGCCGGGGAGGTCTTCGCTCAAGTCAAGATATACCAAGTACCCATCACAAACTCATCTCCCTCGCATTACATTATTTGCCATTTGTCACTCGTTTTCCTCTCCCCCACTTCACCCTTACCGTTTTATTCGCCCTCTCTTTCCCGATCTCCTTTCTCTTTCGCTTGTCTTTTGTGTGCTCGTCGCTATGGCTAGTCCTCCTATTATTGTTAATACTCCCGATCATGAAGTTCTCAATTTTAAACAAAGGGAGGGAGAAAATTTAAAAGATGCTTGTCATAGAATTTGCAATGCTCAAAATAGATCTACTAGGAAGCAATCTACTTCTGTTCTTCTTCGCAATTTTTATGTAGGCATTACTCCTTGGAATAGATGTATTCTTGATACCATTACCGGAGGGAATTTCTTGGGTAGCCACACTTTTGATGCTTATAATGCTATGTTAGATTTGTTTGGTCCACCACCTCTCTTGTTTAATGGAACTATCTTAACTCTAGAACATGTGATGCAAAGGCTTGAAATTATTGAAAATAAAGTTGCCACTGTTGAGTTAATTGAAAATTTGGATAAGAAGATCCACAACCAAATCACCCAATTTGGATCTAAGGTTGGAGCTACTCTGAAAAGTTTTATGGATAAAGAACCTATAGTTAACGAAAGAATAGATCAAAATTCTTCAAGAATCGGTAAACTTGAGGATATCATTACCAACTTAGGGGCTGCCTTTTCATCCATGAAAGATACTCCCACTCCTCCTACTAAAATTGCCAAATTAATGTATGTTCCTAAAAATAGGTGAATCTTCTAGTAAAGGAAATGCGGATCTTAAATCAATAAGTGTTCATCTCAACTTTCTCTCTTTCACTAAAGAACCTTTTGCAACAAACGAATCTCTTGATTTCTTTCCTAGGAGTTTAATCATTACTAAAAAGGAAGAAATTCCTAAGGGTTATAAGTGTTCTATTGAAGAGTTAAAAGCCAAAGATGACACTACTTAGATCTATTCTTGCTTTTATGCCTAGCTGGGGGCGCTAAACGATAGCGCTAGTTGGGAGGGAACCCAATCTTATTTTTGTTTCTTACTGTTTGCTTCTGTTTAGTAATAAATATTTCATCTAGGTTCTGTTTAGATGTGTTTTCATGTTTAATTTAGTGTCTGTGTCAAGTAGAACCTATAGGATAACCTACGGTGATAGTTAATTTAATTCTGCTGAAAAACAGAAACTTTTATGCGCATGAAAATAATTTTAGTAAATCACAGAAACGTGCTTTTGCGTTGATTCTTTTTTCTGTAGATCAATAAACAAATTGCCCAGGACTTCCTATTTTGGCAGGATTTTTAGAATTACAGAAGTATTCGAAAGTTACAGATTTATACATATTGTTCTGTTTTTGACAGATTCTGTTTTTCGTGTGTTGTTTGCTTATTTTGATGCATCTATGGCTAGTATCGGGGGGTATGAACCATATAGAAGTTGGAAACAGTAGGTTTAACACCAATATAAATAAATAATAAGTTCATTACAGTACCTTATGTGGTGGTTTTTCTTTCTTGCACTAACGGAGCTTATGAGATTTCCTGTTGAGTTTTGTGTTGTGAAGTTTTCAAGTTTTGGGCAAAGATTTGATGGACTATGGAATAAGGAGTGGCAAGAGCCTAAGCTTGGGGATGCCCATGGCACCCCAAGATATTCAAGGATAACCAAAAGCCTAAGCTTGGGGATGCCCCGGAAGGCATCCCCTCTTTCGTCTTCGTCTATCGGTAACTTTACTTGGAGCTATATTTTTATTCGCCACATGATATGTGTTTTGCTTGGAGCGTCTTGTATGATATCAGTCTTTGATTTTTAGATTACTATAATCATTGATAACCCACAAGTATAGGGGATCACAACAGTTTTCGAGGGTAGAGTATTCAACCCAAATTTATTGATTCGACACAAGGGGAGCCAAAGAATATTCTCAAGTATTAGCAGTTGAGTTGTCAATTCAACCACACCTGGATAACTTAGTGTTATTTAGTAGCAAAGTAGTATGATAGTAATGGTAATAGTGGCAAAAATAACGATAGCAGTTTTGTAGTAATTGTAATAGTAGCAACAGTAAAGTAAATAAGCAAAGCACAATATGTGAAAAGCTCGTAGGCATTGGATCAGTGATGGATAATTATGTCGGATGCGATTCCTCATGTAATAGTTATAACATAGGGTAAACTAGCTCCAATTCATCAATGTAATGTAGGCATGTATTCCGAATATAGTCATACGTGCTTATGGAAAAGACCTTGCATGACATCTTTTGTCCTACCCTCACGTGGCAGCGGGCTCTTAATGGTAACTAAGGGATATTAAGGCCTCCTTTTAATAGAGAACCGGACCAAAGCATTAGCACTTAGTGAATACATGAACTCCTCAAACTACGGTCATCACCGAGAAGTATCCCGATTATTGTCACTTCGGGGTTGTCGGACCATAACACATAATAGGTGTTTATAGACTTGCAAGATAGGATCAAGAACTCACATATATTCATGAAAACATAATAGGTTCAGATCTGAAATCATGACACTCGGGCCCTAGTGACAAGCATTAAGCATAGCAAAGTCATAGCAACATCAATCTCAGAACATAGTGGATACTAGGGATCAAACCCTAACAAACTAACTTGATTACATGGTAAATATCATCCAACCCATCACCGTCTAGCAAGCCTACAATGGAATTACTCACGCACGGCGGTGAGCATCATGAAATTGGTGATGGAAGATGGTTGATGATGACGACGGAGACGAATCCCCCTCTCCGGAGCCTCGAACGGACTCCAGATCAGCCCTCCCGAGAGATTAGGGCTTGGCGGCGGCTCCGTATCGTAAAACGCGATGAAACTTTTCTCTCGGATTTTTTTCTCCGTGAAAGAGAATATATGGAGTTGGAGTTGAGGTCGATGGACATCCAGGGGGCCCACGAGGCAGGGGGCGCACCCAGGGGGAGGGGGCGCGCCCCCACCCTCGTGGACAGGGTGTGGGCCCCCTGGCCTTGATTCTTTCGCCAGTATTTTTTATATTTTCTGAAAAGTTCCTCCATGGATTTTCAGGTCATTCCGAGAACTTTTATTTCTACACAAAAATAACAGCATGGCAGTTCTGCTGAAAACAGCGTTAGTCCGAGTTAGTTTCATTCAAATCATGCAAGTTAGAGTCCAAAACAAGGGCAAAAGTGTTTGGAAAAGTAGATACGATGGAGACGTATCAACTCCCCCAAGCTTAAACCTTTGCTTGTCCTCAAGCAATTCAGTTGAAAAACTGAAAGTGATAAAGAAAAACTTTTACAAACTCTGTTTGCTCTTGTTGTTGTAACTATGTAAAGCTAGCATTCAAGTTTTCAGCAAAGATTATGAACTGACCATATTCACAATAACACTTAGGTCTCATGTTTACTCATATCAATGGCATAATCAACTAGCGAGCAATAAAAATAAAACTCGGATGACAACACTTTCTCAAAACAATCATAATATGATATAACAAGATGGTATCTCGCTAGCCCTTTCTGAGACCACAAAACATAAATGCAGAGCACCTTTAAAGATCAAGGACTGACTAAACATTGTAATTCATGGTAAAAGAGATCCAGTCAAGTCATACCCAATATAAACTAATAGTAATGCATGCAAATGACAGTGGTGCTCTCCAGCGGGTGCTTGTTAATAAGAGGGTGGTGACTCAACATAAAAGTAAATAGATAGGCCCTTCGCAAAGGGAAGCAAGGATTTGTAGAGGTGTTAGAGCTCGATTTTAAAATAGAGATAAATAACATTTTGAGCGGTATACTTTTACTGTCAACGCAACAACTATGAGATCTCGATATCTTCCATGCTACACACATCATAGGCGGTTCCCAAACAGAATGGTAAAGTTTATACTCCCCCACCACCAACAAGCATCAATCCATGGCTTCCCCGAAATAATGGGTGCCTCTAACTAGCAACAATCCTGGGGGAGTTTTGTTTAATTATTTTGATTTGATTTGATGTTTTGATCAAGGGACTGGGCATCCCGGTTACCAGCCATTTTCTCGTGAATGAGGAGCGGAGTCCACTCCCCTTGAGAATAACCCATCTAGCATGGAAGATACATACAACCCTAGTTGATACATGAGCTGCTCGAGCATACAAAACAGAATTTCATTTGAAGGTTTGGAGTTTGGCACATACAAATTTACTTGGAACGACAGGTAAATACCACATATAGGAAGGAATGGTGGACTCATATGGAATAACTTTGGGGTTTATGGAGTTTGGATGCACAAGCAGTATTCCCGCTTAGTACAGGTGAAGGCTAGCAAAAGACTGGGAAGCGACCAACTGAGAGAGTGACAACAATCATGAACATGCATTAGAATTAATCAACACTGAGTGCAAGCATGAGTAGGATATAATCCACCATGGACATAAATATCGTGAAGGCTATGTTGATTTTGTTTCAACTACATGCGTGAACATGTGCCAAGTCAAGTCACTCGAATCATTCAAAGGAGGATACCACCCTATCATACCACATCACAACCATTTTAATAGCATGTTGGCACGCAAGGTAAACCATTATAAGCTCCTAGCTAATTAAGCATGGCATAAGCAACTATAATCTCTAATTGTCATTGCAAACATGTTTATTCATAATAGGCTGAATCAGGAACGATGAACTCATCATATTTACAAAAACAAGAGAGGTCGAGTTCATACCAGCTTCTCTCATCTCAATCAGTCCATCATATATCATCATTATTGTCTTTCACTTACACGACCAAATGGTGTGTATAATAATAATAGTGCACGTGCATTGGACTAAGCTGGAATCTGCAAGCATTCAATTCAAGGGAGAAGACAAGGTAATATGGGCTCTTGGTTAAATTAACAATCATGCATATAAGAGCCACTTAACATTTTCATTATGGTCTTCTCCTCTCGACCCCCAAAGGAAAGAAAAGAAATAAAACTATTTACATGAGAAAGCTCCCAACAAGCAAAAGAAGAACGAGAAATCTTTTTGGGTTTTCATTTAATTACTACTACAAGCATGGAAATTAAACTAACTAATTTTTTATTTTTTTATTTTTTCTTAAGGTTTATCGAACACACAAGAAGAAAGCTAGAAAAATAAATTAAACTAGCATGGATAGTACAATGAAAAAAAAGTATGAACACCGACAACTAGAATAGTGTGTGAACATGAATATAATGTCGGTGAGAAATACGTACTCCCCCAAGCTTTGGCTTTTGGCCTAAGTTGGTCTATGGCCATGGATCGCGGCTGATATCCGAAGTTGTAACTGGGATCGTACTGAGATGCAACAGCCAATGCCTCCTGAGCTGCAGCATGGCAGCGAGCTGCCTCCATTCTCCTCTCGTATTCGGTTGCCTCCTCCCTGGTTACAACATATCTTTTTTTTGCCTGGTAATCAAAAAGGGCAGGAGCAGGGAGAGTAACATGGACAGCGCGATGTTTGTCAAAGATTAGTCAATACTGGAGGAATTGTTCATTCCTCTCAAGAAAATGATAACTGACCATAGCATTATAATCTAAATAAGCGGGAGGCAACTCCCTATCACCCTCACGTGGAGGAAGTTGGTGAGGCCCGCATTATCAGCCAAAGAATAAAAGTCTTCATAAATCTTGGCTGCTCTCAAGAAATTATCACAAGGCCACTCACACGGCCTTACTTCCGCTACGCGAGGAAGATTATACTTGGCCTTTTCTTTCTCCTTAGCTTTTTTATCCTTGGAGCCTTGGCTAGAAGAGCCCCTCAAAAATCTCCTCATCATTTTCTGAAAAATTCTAAAATTTTTAGTAACTTCAAAATAAAAGTGAATCAAACTAAACAAGATTGATAACAACTACTCCCACAGGTGCCTAGAGCCTATATCATGCATTAGAATTACTTGGGACCTCATAAATTTGACATCCAAGCTCAAGAACAGGGTCACCTAGGCAGCAAAAATTTGCAATGAATAAAGCACTAGAACAAAAACTAATTTGGACCATTGGAGGAGTCACATACCAAGGAACAATATCCCAAAGCAGTTTTGTGAATGGAGCTTTGAGCAAGGAGATCGAAAATCGCAGCAAAATGAGCTAGAACTCGTGCTTGAGCTGGATGGGGAATTTTTCTGGGAGGAAGATGAAGTGTGTGGGTGCAGGAATAAGTGGAGGGGGCCACCGTGGGCCCACGAGGAAGGGGGGGCGCGCCCTGTAGGGGTGGGCGCGCCCTGGACCCTCGTGGCCAGGTTCTTGCCCCCCTACTGTGTTCTCAGTGCCTAAAATCCTCAAATATTCCAGAAAAAATCATCCTAAATTGGCAGGGCATTTGGAGAACTTTTATTTTCTACGTATTTTTTTATTGCATGGATAATTCAAAAAACAGACAGATAATATTATTTTTGCTTTATTTATTCTAAATAACAGAAAGTAAAAAGAGAGTACAGAAGGTTGTGCCTTCTAGTTTCATCCATCTCATGATCATCAAAAGGAATCCACTAACAAGGTTGATCAAGTCTTGTTAACAAACTCATTCCGAATAACATGAAACCGGAGAAATTTCGAAGGACACTAAGTTACCTCAACGGGGATATGAACATCCCCAATAGTAAGAATATCATATTTCTTCTTGAAAGTAGGAAGAGGAAATTCAAAACCTCCAATAATGATAGTTGGAATTTTTCCAATAGAATTGATGCTATGAACTTGAGGTTGTTTCCTCGGAAAGTGTATCGTATGCTCATTACCATTAACATAAAAAGTGATATTGCCTATGTTGCAATCAATAACAGCCCCTGCAGTATTCAAAAAGGGTCTACCAAGGATAATCGACATACCATCGTCCTCGGGAATATCAAGAATAACAAAATCCGTTAAGATAGTGACATTTGCAACCACAACAGGCACATCCTCACAAATACCGACAGGTATAGCAGTTGATTTATCAGCCATTTGCAAAGATATTTCAGTAGGTGTCAACTTATTCAATTCAAGTCTACGATATAAAGAGAGAGGCATAACACTGACACCGGCTCCAAGATCACATAAAGCAGTTTTAACATAGTTTCTTTTAATGGAGCATGGTATAGTTGGTACTCCTGGATCTCCAAGTTTCTTTGGTATTCCACCTTTAAAAGTATAATTAGCAAGCATGGTGAAAATTTCAGCTTCCGGTATCTTTCTTTTATTTGTAATAATATCCTTCATGTATTTAGCATATGGATTTACTTTAAGCATATCAGTTAAGCGCATACGTAAGAAGATAGGTCTAATCATTTCAGCAAAGCGCTCAAAATCCTCATCATCCTTTTTCTTGGATGGCTTAGGAGGGAAAGGCATGGGTTTCTGAACCCATGGTTCTCTTTCTTTACCGTGCTTCCTAACAACAAAGTCTCTCTTATCATAACGTTGATTCTTTGATTGTGGGTTATCAAGATCAATAGCAGGTTCAATCTCTACATCATTATTATTGCTAATTTGAGCATCAACATGAACATTATCATTAACATTATCACTAGGTTCATGTTCATCACCAGATTGTGTTTCAGCATTAGAAATAGAAATATCATTGGGATTCTCAAGTGTGTCTACAACAGGTTCACTAGAAGCATGCAAAGTCCTATCATTTTTCCTTTTCTTCTTTTTAGAAGGACTAGGTGCATCTACATTATTTCTCTGAGAATCTTGCTCAATTCTCTTAGGGTGGCCTTGAGGATACAAAGGTTTCTGAGTCATTCTACCAGTTCTAGTAGCCACTCTAACAGCAAAGTCATGTTTATGATTTAATTCATCGAGCAAATCACTTTGAGCTTTAAGTACTTGTTCTGCTTGAGTGGTAACCATAGAAGCATATTTACTAATGAGTTTAAGTTCACCTTTAACTCTAGCCATATAATCACTCAAGCGTCCAATCATGTAAGCATTACTCTTTAATTCTCTACCAACATAAGCATTGAAATTTTCTTGTCTAGCCATAAAGTCATCAAATTCATCCAAACATTGGCTAGGAAACTTAGTAGACGGGATTTCAACCTTATCATATCTATAGAGAGAATTTACCTTTACTACCTGTGTCGGGTTATCAAGACAAAGTGTTTCTTCGATAGGTGGTATATTAAGACCATATATTTCTTCAACAGGAGGTAAATTCTTAACATCTTCAACTTTAATACCTTTTTCTTTCATATATTTCTTTGCCTCTTGCATATCTTCAGGACTGAGAAATAGAACACCCCTCTTCTTCGGAGTTGGTTTAGGAGTTGGCTCAGGAGTTGGCTCAATTGGCTCAGGAATTGGCTCCGGAAGAGTCCAATTATTTTCATTAGTCAACATATTATTCAATAACAAGTCAGCTTGGTCGACTGTTCTTTCCCTGAAAACACAACCAACACAACTATCGAAGTGGTCCTTGGAAGCATCGGTTAGTCCATTATAAAAGTATCAAGTATTTCATTTTTCTTAAGAGGATGATCAGGCAAAGCATTAAGTAACCGGAGAAGCCTCCCCCAAGCTTGTGGGAGACTCTCTTCTTCAATTTGCACAAAATTATATATTTCCCTCAAGGCAGCTTGTTTCTTATGAGCAGGGAAATATTTAGCAGAGAAGTAATAAATCATATCCTGGGGACTACGCACACAACCAGGATCAAGAGAATTAAGCCAAGTTTTGCCATCACCCTTTAATGAGAATGAAAATATCTTAAGGATATAATAGTAGCGAGATTTCTCATCATTAGTGAACAGGGTGGCTATATCATTCAGCTTACTAAGATGTGCCACAACAGTTTCAGATTCATTGCCATAAAAAGGATCAGATTCAACCAAAGTAATTATCTCCAGATCGACAGAGAATTCATAATCCTTATCAGTAACAAAGATAGGTGATGTAGCAAAAGCAGGGTCATATTTCATTCTAGCATTCAGAGATTTCTGTTTCAGTTTAGCTAATAACTTCTTAAGATCAGATCTATCATTGCAAGCAAGAAAATATCTAGCAGTTTCTTCATCCATAACATAACCCTCAGGAACAACATGCAATTCATATTTAGGGAGAGAATCTTCATCATCACTATCTTCAATAATTTCATCTTCAATAATTTCATTCTCTCTAACCCTAGCAAGTTGCTCATCTAGAAATTCACCTAATGGCAAAGTAGTATCAAGCACAGAAGTAGTTTAATCATAAGTATCATGCATAGCAGAAGTGGCATCATCAATAACATGCGACATATTAGAATTCATAGCAGTAGCAGGTTCAGGTGTCGCAAGCTTACTCAAAACAGAATGAGAATCTAGTGCAGAGCTAGATGGCAGTTCCTTACCTCCCCTCGTAGTTGAGGGAAAAATCTTAGTTCTTTCGTCTTTCAAGTTCCTCATAGTGACCAGCAGATATAAATCCCAAGTGACTCAAAGAATAGAGCTATGCTCCCCTGCAACAGCGCCAGAAAATAGTCTTGATAACCCACAAGTATAGGGGATCGCAACAGTTTTCAAGGATAGAGTATTCAACCCAAATTTATTGATTCGACACAAGGGGAGCCAAAGAATATTCTCAAGTATTAGTAGTTGAGTTGTCAATTCAACCACACATGAATAACTTAGTATCTGCAGCAAAGTATTTAGTAGCAAAGTAGTATGATAGTAATGGTAACAGTGGCAAAAGTAACGACAGCAGTTTTGTAGTAATTGTAATAGTAACAACGGTAAAGTAAATAAGCAAAGCACAATATGTGAAAAGCTTGTAGGCATTGGATCAGTGATGGATAATTATGTCGGATGCGATTCCTCATGTAATGGTTATAACATAGAGTGACATAGAACTAGATCCAATTCATCAATGTAACTAGTAGAGTGGCCCGCGCATACACGCGGGCTAGTATATTAGAAGGTTAGGTTAAATGAAGATAATATTTGATTGTTTTGTTAGTTGGTCATGAATTGACATTTTTCAAGTTAGCGAAATCTACCTTCAAGCTTTGCAAAAATTTGAGAAGGACCGTTGGCGATAAATTGTTCTTGAGCGACGTGTAGATTGAAAATCATGTTTGTGGTATGAGTCCATCTTGTCATGAATTCATGCAGAAGACCCATCATGGCAAACATTTTTTTTCATGTCTAATATATGGGCTGTTTTTATAGAGAAGTTTTTACACAATAAATTTGAGTGACAATATGAACCATCGGTATTGGCTAGGGATTTTTTATATGATTTTATGGATATGTTCAGAATAATTTATAGAAAGAGAAATGATCTAATTTAGTCTAGGCACACGCATATTAAGGATTTTTTTAATATATTCATCAAACATCATGGCAATACAAAGGTATCAAAAAGCTTCTTGCATTTTTTTTGCGGGGCATACATTTTGTTATGGAGGGAGTAGAAAATATGTGCACGGGTAAGAATTTAATAGTTATTTAAGCAACATTTTAGTCATCATTTAGAGAAAACTATTATCTGGTTTGTGCAAAGAAATTCTGTATTCAAATTTGGCAACAATTTCGAATATGAATATTTTGCCAATATATTTTGTTTGAGATATATTAGTTTTTTATGTTGTATCTGGAAACTATGCTCTCGTGGGTGCATCTGCACGCACATGTCACTCTCTCCTGATCCCCTTTGTCCTATCCTCAAAATAGAAATCCCGATCCCCATTCTCCTTGCCACTCCAAAATTCCTGCCTCCCAATAAACTCCGGTTACTACCGCTGGTAATGATGTTGCTCATCTCACTCCCGAGCTCGTCTTACCTCTGTTGATTTTGTGTTGCCACCTTGCTCGTCTTCCCTGCACGCAACCCCCGCCGCTCACGTCATTGGTGCGGCCACGGGTCTGATCTAGGTCACGTGCGCCTCCTCAATCTCCTGGGGCCAGTCAATATTGATGGTTGATTAGCAGGGCTTGAGTAGCAGCAACACGAGGGAGGAGTTGAGCTAGTCGAACTCGATGGTGGCGTTGCCGTCGGTGTCCATGTAGGCGATGAGGGTGTGGATCTTGTCCCCTGCGACGGGGCGGAGGCGAGTGATGCAACACGGACATCTCCAGTTTGGTGAGGCTGCCATCACCGTCAAGGTCGAAGGCGGAGGAGCTTTCGCAGTTGGGTTAGCGGTGGGGGCTCATCGACGCCCAAACATTTTTCTTCCAGCGCAGCCCTACAAATCTTGGTGCCTTCGGACTCCAAAATCAACAAATATCGTGCAAAACTGGAGTTTGAGGTACCGCCGTGGGAGGACCCTGAAGTGGAACCAGCTCCTCTCTGCTTTCTTTCAATTTTGCAATGCTTAGATAAAAATGTTTGTTCAGTTAGGTGTCCTGCCTTTTTTAGCTCCCAGTTTCCAGAGGAAATCTATTGTGCACAGATTAATTCATAATTTTGTTGCTATTAATGATCGTTGCTGATGGTAACTTAGTCAAAAATCTGAATTTGTTGAGGCCACATCCAACCTTTTCCGGGCATGGGACCGACATTAACAGTGTTAGGCCCCTTGCCATACATTATTATTGATGAAATTTAAGAATTTATACACATATTTGCGAGTAGTTGTAGTTTTAATATTTCTTAAAAGAGTAATTAAATTTTAATATCTGGATAGTAAAATAGGTCTGATTGCGTTCTTCAATACTGAGCTCAACTCCTATAAGCTTGTAGTCAATAATGAGCTTCAAACATGAGATACCATACTGTTTTGATGTTTGGTATTATTGAATAATTACTCAGGAGTAACTGTAATATGATGTATATAGATTGTAAGAAACCATAAGCTTAGATGGGCGTAAAGCTTTTACCATTTTTGGAAATATTGTTGGGGAACGTAGTAATTTCAAAAAATTTCCTACGTACACGCAAGATCATGGTGATGGCATAGCAATGAGAGGGGAGAGTGTTGTCCACGTACCTTCGTAGACCGTAAGCGGAAGCGTTATGATAACGCGGTTGATGTAGTCGTACGTCTTCACGATCCGACCGATCCAATTACCGAACGTACGGCACCTCCGAGTTCAGCACACGTTCAGCTCGATGACGATCCCCGGGCTCCGATCCAGCAAAGCTTCGGGGATGAGTTCCGTTAGCACGACGGCGTGGTGACGATGATGATGCTCTACCGGCGCAGGGCTTCGCCTAAACTCTGCGACGATATGACCGAGGTGGAATATGGTGGAGGGGGGCACCGCACACGGCTAAGAAACGATCCGTAGATTAACTTGTGTTCCATGGGGTGCCCCCCTGCCCCCGTATATAAAGGAGCAAGGGGAGGAGGCGGCCGACTAGGGAGAGGCGCGCCAAGGGGAGTCCTACTCGACTCCCTCCTTCCTTGTTGGAGTAGGAGAAGGGGGAAAGAGGGGGAGAGGAGGAAGGAAAGAGGGGCTGCACCCCTTGTCCAATTCGGACTAGAGGGGGGCTGCGTGCCTCCTTCCTTTCGGCCTCTCTCCTCAATTCCCGTATGGCCCAATAAGGCCCATATACTCCCCGGCGAATTCCCGTAACTCTCCCGTACTCCGAAAAATAACCGAATCACTCGGAACCTTTCCGAACTCCGAATATAGCCGTCCAATATATCGATCTTTACGTCTCGACCATTTCGAGACTCCTCGTCATGTCCCCGATCTCATCCGGGACTCCGAACTCCTTCGATACATCAAAACTCATAAACTCATAATATAACTGTCATCGAAACCTTAAGCATGCAGACCCTACGGGTTCGAGAACTATGTAGACATGACCTAGAACTATTCTTGGTCAATAACCAATAGCGGAACCTGGATGCCCATATTGGCTCCTACATATTCTACGAAGATCTTTATCGGTCAAACCGCATAACAACATACTTTGTTCCCTTTGTCATCGGTATGTTACTTGCCCGAGATTCGATAGTCGGTATCCAATACCTAGTTCAATCTCGTTACCGGCAAGTCTCTTTACTCGTTACGTAATGCATCATTCCGTAACTAACTCATTAGCTACATTGCTTGCAAGGCTTATAGTGATGTGCATTACCGAGAGGGCCCAGAGATACCTCTCCGACAATCGGAGTGACAAAACCTAATCTCGAAATACGTCAACCCAACATGTACCTTCGGAGACACATGTAGTACTCCTTTATAATCACCCAGTTACGTTGTGACGTTTGATAGCACCCAAAGTGTTCCTCCGGTAAAAGGAGTTGCATAATCTCATAGTTACAGGAACATGTATAAGTCATGAAGAAAGCAATAGCAACATACTAAACGATCAAGTGCTAGGCTAACGGAAATGGTCATGTCAATCACATCATTCTCCTAATGATGCGATCCCATTAATCAAATGACAACACATGTCTATGATTAGGAAACATAACCATCTTTGATTAATGAGCTAGTCAAGTAGAGGCATACTAGTGACTATATGTTTGTCTATGTATTCACACATGTATCATGTTTCCGGTTAATACAATTCTAGCATGAATAATAAACATTTATCATGAAATAAGGAAGTAAATAATAACTTTATTATTGCCTGTAGGGCATATTTCCTTCAAATATTTCATATTTTCATCAAATTTTCATGCATTTTTTCAATATTTCTGTAGAACAGTAGATAATATTCATCCTACCGTATAGTGTCTAACATTCATGTTACCATAGATTAGTAAATTTGTTAATTTGAAGAGATTTTGCGGCAAATTAATTATCCATGTACTTGTGCTTATGTAAAAGGCTGGCAACATCATACGACAAGTGTGTGTTTTGGACTTTTAGGTCTAACTTTAGATGAATTCTTTGTAGATTATGTTCTTGACCCTAACATCCTTATTTTTATCTTCATCATTTACCATTACTTGCAGTCCATCCCTTTTTCTGACTCTTGAGAATGGTACATATAGATGTCCATGTGTAAAGACTTGTTCATGTAGATATAGTCCAATCTTGTTTGGAGAGTGCTCCTGGCTTTTGTTATGGTCATAGCAAAGCATGGTGATATAGGATATTGTCTCCTTTTTAGAAGGCATAACCACACCCATTTAGCTGGTGACATGTTTTTTTTGGAATATAGACCTTTTCTTCTAGATGTGATTCTGTTATTTACTATCTAAGCTTCGATAAATGTGTTTGTACTTTGTACTGAACAATCGCATACCGTCATTTTTTCCTTTTGTACCATTCACAATCAAGGCTGCAACTTTAGTTGCAGATGGCATACCATGTCGAGTAACTGTAATTTGATGTATATAGATTGTAAGAAACCATAAGCTTAGATGGGCGTAAAGCTTTTACCATTTTTTGCAAATATTTCATATTTTCATCAAATTTTCATGCATTTTTTCAATATTTCTGTAGAATAGTAGATTATATTCATCCTGCCATATAGTGTCTAACTTTCATGTTACCATAGATTAGTAAATTTGTTAATTTGAAGAGATTTTGCGGCAAATTAATTATCCATGTACTTGTGCTTATGTAAAAGCCTGGCAACATCATAAGGCAAGTGTGTGTTTTGGACTTTTAGTTCTAACTTTAGAAAAATTCTTTGTCGATTATGTTCTTGACCCTAACATCCTTATTTTTATCTTCATCGTTTACCATTACTTGCAGTCCATCCCTTTTTCTGACTCTTGAGAATGGTACATATAGATGTCCATGTGTAAAGACTTGTTCATGTAGATATAGTCCAATCTTGTTTGGAGAGTGCTCTTGGCTTTTGTTATGGTCATAGCAAAGCATGGTGAGATGGGATATTGTCTCCTTTTTAGAAGGCATAACCACACCCATTTAGCTGGTGACATGTTTTTTGGAATATAGACCTTTTCTTCTAGATGTGATTCTGTTATTTACTATCTAAGCTTCGATAAATGTGTTTGTACTTTGTACTGAACAATCGCATACCATCATTTTTTTATTTTGTACCATTCACAGTCAAGGCTGCAACTTCAGTTGCAGATGGCATACCACGTCGAGTAACTGTAATCTGATGTATATAGATTGTAAGAAACCATAAGCCTAGATGGGTGTAAAGCTTTTACCATTTTTTGGAAATATTTCATATTTTCATCAAATTTTCATGCATTTTTTCAATATTTCTGTAGAATAGTAGATTATATTCATCCTGCCATATAGTGTCTAACATTCATGTTACCATGGATTAGTAATTTGTTAATTTGAAGAGATTTTGCGGCAAATTAATTATCCATGTACTTGTGCTTATGTAAAAGGCTGGCAACATCATATGGCAGGTGTGTGTTTTGGATTTTTAGTTCTAACTTTTGAAAAATTCTATGTAGATTATGTTCTTGACCCTAACATCCTTATTTTTATCTTCGTCATTTACCATTACTTGCAGTCCATCCCTTTTTTTGACTCTTGAGAATGGTACATATAGATGTCCATGTGTAAAGACTTGTTCATAGTCCAATCTTGTTTGGAGAGTGCTCCTGGCTTTTGTTATGGTCATAGCAAAGCATGGTGAGACAGGATATTGTCTCCTTTTTAGAACGCATAACCACACCCATTTAGCTGGTGACCTGTTTTTTTGGAACATAGACCTTTTCTTCTAGATGTGATTTTGTTATTTACTATCTAAGCTTCGATAAATGTGTTTGTCTTTGTACTGAACAATCGCATATCGTCATTTTTTTCTTTTGTACCATTCACAGTCAAGGCTGCAACTTCAGTTGCAGATGGCATACCATGTCGAGTAACTGTAATCTGATGTGTATAGATTGTAAGAAACCATAAGCTTAGATGGGCGCAAAGCTTTTACCATTTTTTGGAAGTATTTCATATTTTCATCAAATTTTAGTGCATTTTTTCAATATTTCTGTAGAATAGTAGATTATATTCATCCTGCCATATAGTGTCTAACTTTCATGTTACCATAGATTAGTAAATTTGTAAATTTGAAGAGATTTTGCGGCAAATTAATTATCCATGTACTTGTGCTTATGTAAAAGGCTGGCAACATCGTAAGGCAAGTGTGTGTTTTGGACTTTTAGTTCTAACTTTAGAAAAATTCTTTGTAGATTATGTTCTTGACCCTAACATCCTTATTTTTATCTTCATCGTTTATCATTACTTGCAGTCCATCCCTTTTTCTCACTCTTGAGAATGGTACATAAGTTGTCCATGTGTAAAGACTTGTTCATGTAGATATAGTCCAATCTTGTTTGGAGAGTGCTCCTGGCTTTTGTTATGGTCATAGCAAAGCATGGTGAGATAGGATATTGTCTCCTTTTTAGAAGGCATAACCACACCCATTTAGCTAGTGACATGTTTTTTTGGAATATAGACCTTTTCTTCTAGATGTGATTCTGTTATTTACTATCTAAGCTTCGATAAATGTGTTTGTACTTTGTATTGAACAATCGCATACCGTCATTTTTTTTCTGTTGTACCATTCACAATCAAGGCTGCAACTTCAGTTGCAAATGGCATACCATGTCGAGTAACTGTAATCTGATGTATATAGATTGTAAGAAACCATAAGATTAGATGGGCGTAAAGCTTTTACCATTTTTTGGAAACATTTCATATTTTCATCAAATTTTCATGCATTTTTTCAATATTTCTGTAGATTAGTAGATTATATTCATCCTGCCATATAGTGTCTAACATTCATGTTACCATAGATTAGTAAATTTGTTAATTTGAAGAGATTTTGCGGCAAATTAATTATCCATGTACTTGTGCTTTTGTAAAAGGATGGCAACATCATATGGTAAGTGTGTGTTTTGGACTTTTAGTTCTAACTTTAGAAAAATTCTTTGTAGATTATGTTCTTGACCCTAACATCCTTATTTTTATCTTCATCATTTACCATTACTTGCAGTCCATCCCTTTTTCTGACTCTTGAGAATGGTACATATAGATGTCCATGTGTATAGACTTGTTCATGTAGATATAGTCCAATCTTGTTTGGAGAGTGCTCCTGGCTTTTGTTATGGTCATAGCAAAGCATGGTGAGATAGGATATTGTCTCCTTTTTAGAAGGCATAACCACACCCATTTAGTTGGTGACATGTTTTTTTGGAATATAGACCTTTTCTTCTAGATGTGATTCTGTTATTTACTATCTAAGCTTCGATAAATGTGTTTGTACTTTGTACTGAACAATCGCATACCGTCATTTTTTTTCTTTTGGACCATTCACAATCAATGCTGCAACTTCAGTTGCAGATGGCATACCATGTCGAGTAACTGTAATCTGATGTATATAGATTGTATGAAAGCTTAGATGGGCGTAAAGCTTTTACCATTTTTTGGAAATATTTCATATTTTCATCAAATTTTCATGCATTTTTTCAATATCTCTGTAGAACAGTAGATTATATTCATCCTGCCGTATAGTGTCTAACATTCATGTTACCATAGATTAGTAAATTTGTTAATTTGAAGAGATTTTGCGGCAAATTAATTATCCATGTACTTGTGCTTATGTAAAAGGCTGGCAACATCATACGACAAGTGTGTGTTTTGGACTTTTAGGTCTAACTTTAGATGAATTCTTTGTAGATTATGTTCTTGACCCTAAAATCCTTATTTTTATCTTCATCATTTACCATTACTTGCAGTCCATCCCTTTTTCTGACTCTTGAGAATGGTACATATAGATGTCCATGTGTAAAACTTGTTCATGTAGATATAGTCCAATCTTGTTTGGAGAGTGCTCTTGGCTTTTGTTATGGTCATAGCAAAGCATGGTGAGATAGGATATTGTCTCCTTTTTAGAAGGCATAACCACACCCATTTAGCTGGTGACATGTTTTTTTGGAATATAGACCTTTTCTTCTAGATGTGATTCTGTTATTTACTATCTAAGCTTCGATAAATGTGTTTGTACTTTGTACTGAACAATCGCATACCGTCATTTTTTTTGTTTTGGACCATTCACAATCAAGGCTGCATCTTCATTTGCAGATGGCATACCATGTCGAGTAACTATAATCTGATGTATATAGATTGTATGAAAGCTTAGATGGGCGTAAAGCTTTTACCTTTTTTTGGAAATATTTCATATTTTCATCAAATTTTCATGCATTTTTTCAATATTTCTGTAGAACAGTAGATTATATTCATCCTGCCGTATAGTGTCTAACATTCATGTTACCATAGATTAGTAAATTTGTTAATTTGAAGAGATTTTGCGGCAAATTAATTATCCATGTACTTGTGCTTATGTAAAAGGCTGGCAACATCATACGACAAGTGTGTGTTTTGGACTTTTAGGTCTAACTTTAGATGAATTCTTTGTAGATTATGTTCTTTACCCTAATATCCTTATTTTTATCTTCATCATTTACCATTACTTGCAGTCCATCCCTTTTTCTGACTCTTGAGAATGGTACATATAGATGTCCATGTGTAAAGACTTGTTCATGTAGATACAGTCCAATCTTATTTGGAGAGTGCTCTTGGCTTTTGTTATGGTCATAGCAAAGCATGGTGAGATAGGATATTGTCTCCTTTTTAGAAGGCATAACCACACCCATTTAGCTGGTGACATGTTTTTTTTGGAATATAGACCTTTTCTTCTAGATGTGATTCTGTTATTTACTATCTAAGCTTCGATAAATGTGTTTGTACTTTGTACTGAACAATCGCATACCGTCATTTTTCTTTTCTTTTGGACCATTCACAATCAAGGCTGCAACTTCAGTTGCAGATGGCATACCATGTCGAGTAACTGTAGTCTGATGTTTATAGATTGTATGAAAGCTTAGATGGGCGTAAAGCTTTTACCATTTTTTGGAAATATTTCATATTTTCATCAAATTTTCATGCATTTTTTCAATATTTCTATAGAACAGTAGATTATATTCATCCTGCCGTATAGTGTCTAACATTCATGTTACCATAGATTAGTAAATTTGTTAATTTGAAGAGAATTTGCGGCAAATTAATTATCCATGTACTTGTGCTTATGTAAAAGGCTGGCAACATCATACGACAAGTGTGTGTTTTGGACTTTTAGGTCTAACTTCAGATGAATTCTTTGTAGATTATGTTCTTGACCCTAACATCCTTATTTTTATCTTCATCATTTAGCATTACTTATAGTCCATCCCTTTTTATGACTCTTGATAATGGTACATATAGATGTCCATGTGTAAAGACTTGTTCATGTAGATATAGTCCAATCTTGTTTGGAGAGTGCTCTTGGCTTTTGTTATGGTCATAGCAAAGCATGGTGAGATAGGATATTGTCTCCTTTTTAGAAGGCATAACCACACCCATTTAGCTGGTGACATGTTTTTTTGGAATATAGACCTTTTCTTCTACAATTGATTCTGTTATTTACTATCTAAGCTTCGATAAAATTTGTACTTTGTACTGAACAATCGCATACCATCATTTTTTTCTTTTGTACCATTCACAATCAAGGCTGCAAGTTCAGTTGCAGATGGCATACCATGTCGTTTTGCATCTGCGCCACACTCATTGGTTAGTTTAATCTTGCATTGTGATAGTTACAGTCTTTGAATGTGTCACTTGCCATTCTGAATGATTTTGCTCGTATATTATCTCTATCCAGCATATTATTAAGGGCCTCAAGGATGCGGGGATCTATTGATTCCCTTTATCTTTTGGGTTTTTAGTGCCATATATGCACAAGCACAACTCTGCCTAGCGCGGCCTGTCTTCAGTCTTCACCTTCAGGCACCAATGTAGCAACTATGTGGTAGTTTTGCCCGTTCATTCTAAACACATAAGGTCCACTGCGATTGTTTATTTCTTTGTCTACCTTACAAGCCATTGATGTGATATCCAACGTGGAGTTTTACAGTATGGTATTTTGCATGTAGTTTTTCGACCTCTTCCCGTTTTTTTTCGTAGCCATTTCATGAGGTAAGCCAATGGCTCTCTCAGTTGGCAGCATAGTAAGCTACTCCCTCCGTTCCTAAATATAAATCTTTTTAGAGATTTCACTACAAACTACATACTGATGTATATAGACATGTTTCATAGTGTAGATTCACTCATTTTGCTCCGTATGTAGTTCATAGTGAAATCTCTAAAAAGACTATATTTAGGAACGGAGGGAGTACATGCTTCTAGCTGTACCTGATGTTCTTTCTGCTTACCAGAAAATGACACCATGTTGCTGTACTTGCTGGTTGCCTCTACGAAGTTTGAAAATTTTCATACCAGTCCATTCAATGTTCAAGTTTCTTAATTTTCATCATTTAAATATCAGTGTTGGTTGTTCTTGTTCATACTAAAATTCAAACTTAATACAACTTACATATCTGGTGACGTTTTTCTTTGTCCTCGGTTTCGATGTTGTGCACCCTTTGTTTTAGTCCTTGGTTGTCTATCACTCGGTTCTTGTGGTCAATGCATTCAAGAACATAGATGTATGAGTTAGTAAAGTAGCAATATAACTGGAAAATAATTATATGCATAGTTAAGAGTTACCTTTAACACAAACTATTAACTCAGGGAAATGTAAGTACGGCAAGGGAGTTCATTAATCTGGCTTTCAATGAATCTTGCGAATTAATTTCTTTTGGTCATAAGATGGTAATACCTACTGGAGGTGGAGCGGTCACTAAAAGGAGTCAATTCGACAATCAAGGTGATCTTCGGAGATTGGTTGCCAACCTTGGACACAATTTTTTTTACTAAACAGAAGTATAGCAAGGATCCGGTTTCGGTCATATTAATCAATGTAGATGTATAGATTAGTGTTTTCTCTATTTTAGCATAATCTATCAATCAAGTACACTTGATCCATCACTCGATGACCACTTCGTCAGTTTGACATCCAGTGGATAGTACTCCCTCTGTACATAAATATAAATATAAGAGCGTCTACATAACTACTTCAGTGATCTAAGTGTTTATATTTATTTATGGAGGGAGTTCAAATTAATCAATTTTGTGCAGAATATGATACCTACTGGAGTTGCTGTTGTTTTTGGGTGGAGTTGAATTGGACAATCGAGGAGATCTTATAGTGTGGCCATGTTCAGGGGGCCCGATATGAAGGCGAAGCCAATCTGGAAGCACTTACAAGTAGAACGGAATTGGAGATTGAGATTGGTTTTTGAGTTGTGCGAGATGTAATTATGCAAGGATAAGTGTGGTCATCCGGCTTGAGTTTTTGAGTTTTTGAGTTGTCCGATCTAGCTTGCTGTTTGCATGCGAGAATTTAATCAGCAAGAAGACCCCTATGAAGCATGTGATAAAAAGAATAGAAAATTGCATATGTTACTTCTATCGATCTGGCACTTGCATGTCGCCGATTGCTTTCCGACCAGATGCGTGAACATCCACCAAAGCAAGTCGTTAGATTGCTACGGCTGGGTGCTAATGCTAACATACTTACCTGAGGCCAGACCTAGAAATCAATCAGCCTTGTGCCCTTACCGCATGTCCACGGAATCAATCAGCTTCTTAGATTTGAGCCAGTTTGTACGTACATGAAAGCACCAGCCAGAAGCCCATCTATCAAGGCATACTTCCACACGAAGAACTTTGGAGGCCATAAGGGGATCTCTATTAAGGCATTACTTCCACAAGAAGAACTTTGGAGGCCGTGAGGGGATCTCCTCTCCGAGAAATTATCCAAGTAGACTGTGCCCATCGGGCCGGGGGAAAGGAAGACATCGGGAGGGTTTTGGAGAGGACGGGTAGATTTTTGTTTTGTTAGGGTATAGAAGAGGAGCTTCTTTCGATGGCATTGGTGGGTAATTTTTCATAAAATTATTACGATCTAACGGTTATAGTTCTATTTTTTACTAACATTAACAGTCAGATGTTTCTATTTTTTGAGGGATTTTCTAGTTTAATTCTCTATTTTCTGGTTAACCGTCAAGCATTTTTAATATATAAATAGATGTAGGCATGTATTCCGAATATAGTCATACGTGCTTATGGAAAAGAACTTGCATGCCATCTTTTGTCCTACTCTCCCGTGGCAGCGGGGTCCTAATGGAAACTAAGGGATATTAAGGCCTCCTTTTAATAGAGAACCGGACCAAAGCATTAACACTTAGTGAATACATGAACTCCTCAAACTACGGTCATCACCGAGAAGTATCCCGATTATTGTCACTTCGGGGTTGTCGGATCATAACACATAATAGGTGACTATAGACTTGCAAGATAGGATCAAGAACTCACATATATTCATGAAAACATAATAGGTTCAGATCTGAAATCATGGCACTCGGACCCTGGTGACAAGCATTAAGCATAGCAAAGTCATAGCAACATCAATCTCAGAACATAATGGATACTAGGGATCAAACCCTAACAAACTAACTTGATTACATGGTAAATCTCATCCAACCCATCACCGTCCAGCAAGCCTACGATGGAATTACTCACGCATGGCGGTGAGCATCATGAAATTGGTGATGGAGGATGGTTGATGATGACGACGATGATGAATCCCCCTCTCCGGTGCCCCGAACAAACTCCATATCAGCCCTCCCGAGAGAGATTAGGGCTTGGCGGCGGCTCCGTATCATAAAACGCAATGAAACTTTTCTCTCTGATTTTTTTCTCCGTGAAAAAGAATATATGAAGTTGGAGTTGAGGTCGGTGGACATCCAGGGGGCCCATGAGGCAGGGGGCGCGCCCAGGGGGAGGGGGCGCGCCCCCACCCTCGTGGACAGGGTGTGGGCCCCCTGGCCTTGATTCTTTTGCTAGTATTTTTTATATTTTCTGAAAAGTTCCTCCGTGGATTTTCAGTTCATTCTGAGAACTTCTATTTCTGCACAAAAATAACACCATGGCAGTTCTGCTGAAAACAACGTCAGTCCGGGTTAGTTTCATACAAATCATGCAAGTTAGAGTCCAAAACAAGGGCAAAAGTGTTTGGAAAAGTAGATACGACGGAGACGTATCAATCATCCTTGCTGTACACACCTTTTGGGAGAAATCCACATGATTTGGAATTTATTAGAATACTCTAAGTGCTTTACTTATATCTTTTGAGCTAGATAGTTTTGCTCTAGTGCTTCACTTATACCTTTTAGAGCACGGCGGTGGTTTAATTTTGTAGAAATTGTTGATATCTCATGCTTCACTTATATTACTTTGAGAGTCTTTTAGAACAGCATGGTATTTGCTATGGTTATAAAATTGGTCCTAGAATGATGGGAATCCAAGTTGGGTATAATAAAAACTATCATAGGAAGTGAATTGGATGCTATGATCAATTTGATACTTGATAATTGTTTTGAGATATGGAGGTGGTGATATTAGAGTCATGCTAGTTGGGTAATTGTGAATTTAAAGAATGCTTGTGTTGAAGTTGGCAAGTCCCGTAGTATGCACGTATGGTAACCGTTGTGTAACAAATTTGAAATATGAGGTGTACTTAGATTGTCATCCTTATGAGTGGCGGTCGGGGACGAGCGATGGTCTTTTCCTACCAATCTACCCCCTAGGAGCATGCGCGTAGTGCTTGGTTTTTGATGACTTGTAGATTTTTGCAATAAGTATATGAGTTCTTTATGACTAATGTGGAGTCCATGGATTATACGCACTTTTACTTTTCCATCATTGCTAGCCTCTTCGGTACCGTGCATTGCCCTTTCTCACCTTGAGAGTTGGTGCAAACTTCGCCGGTGCATCCAAATCCCGTGATATGATACACTCTATCACACATAAACCTCCTTGTATCTTCCTCAAAACAACCACCATACCTGCCTATTATGGCATTTCCATAGCCATTCCGAGATATATTGCCATGCAATTTTCCACCGTTCTGTTCATCATGACACGCATCATCATTGTCATATTGCCTTGCATGATCATGTAGTTGACATCGTATTGTGGCTAAGTCACCTTCATAATTTTTCATACATGTCACTCTTGACTCATTGCCCATCCCGGTACACCGCTGGAGGCATTCATATAGAGTCATATCTTGTTCTAGTTTTGAGTTGTAACTCATGAGTTGTAAATAAATAGAAGTGTGATGATCATCATTATTAGAGCATTATCCCTTAAAAAAAGAAAGAAAGGCCAAAAAAAAGAGAAAGGCCAAATAAAAAAAAGAAAGGCCCAAAAAAAGGGGACAATGCTACTATCTTTTTCCACACTTGTGCTTCAAAGTAGCACCATGTTCTTCATATAGAGAGTCTCATATGTTGTCACTTTCATACACTAGTGAGAATTTTTCATTATAGAACTTGGCTTGTATATTCCAACGATGGGCTTCCTCAAAATGCCCTAGGTCTTCGTGAGCAAGCAAGTTGGATGCACACCCACTAGTTTATTTTGTTGAGCTTTCATACATTTATAGCTCTAGTGCATCCGTTGCATGGCAATCCCTACTCCTCATGTTGACATCAATTGATGGGCATCTCCATAGCTCGTTGATTAGCCTCATTAACATGAGATTTTCTTCTTTTTTGTCTTCTCCACACAACCTCCATCATCATATTCTATTCACCCATAGTGCTATATCCATGGCTCACGCTCATGTATTGCGTGAAAGTTGAAAAAAGTTTGAGATTATT
>NC_041391.1:207762754-207771220 GCF_002162155.2 Triticum dicoccoides | reverse complement strand
CATTCTTGTGTGATGAAAATGGAGCATGACCAAACTATACGATTTTGTAGGGATAAACTTTCTTTAGCCATGCTATTTTGAGAAGACATGATTGCTTTATTAGTATGCTTGAAGTATTACTATTTCTTATGTCAATATGAACTTTTATTTAGAATTATTTGGACCTGAAAAGTCATGCCACAATAAAGAAAATTACATTGAGAATTATGCTAGGTAGCATTCCACATCAAAAATTCTGTTTTTATCATTTACCTACTCGAGGACGAGCAGGAATTAAGCTTGGGGATGCTTGATACGTCTCCAACGTATCTATAATTTTTGATTGTTCCATGCTATTATATTACCTGTTTTGGATGTTTATGGGCTTTACTTTACACTTTTATATCATTTTTGGGACTAACCTACTAACCGGAGGCCCAGTCCGAATTGCTGTTTTTTTCTATTTCAGTGTTTCAAAGAAAATGAATATCAAACGGAGTCCAAACAGAATGAAACCTTAGGGAGCGATCTTTTTGGAACAAACGCAATCCAGGGGACTTGGAGTGGACGTCAAGCAACAAACAAAACGGCCACGAGGGTGCCTGGCACGCCCCCTGGGGTCGATGCCCCCCACGCTCGTGTGCCCCTCGAGCGTCAACCGACCTACTTCTTCCTTCTATATATATCCACGTACCCCGAAAACATCCAGGAGCACCACGAAAAACTATTTCCACCGCCGCAACCTTCTGTATCCGCGAGATCCCATCTTGGAGCCTTCGCCGGCGCTCCGCGGGAGGGGGAATCGACCATGGAGGGCCTCTACATCATCTCCAAGGCCTCTCCGATGAGTTGTGAGTAGTTTACCATAGATCTTCGGGTCCATAGTTTTTAGCTAGATGGCTTCTTCTCTCTCTTTGAATCTCAATACAAAGTTATCCTCGATCTTCTTGGAGATCTATTCGATGTAACTCTTTTTGCGGTGTGTTTGTCGAGATATGATGAATTGTGGGTTTATGATCAATTTTATCTATGATAAATATTTGAATCTTCTCTGAATTCTTTTATGTGTGATTAGTTATCTTTGCAAGTCTCTTCGAATTATCAGTTTGGTTTGGCCTACTAGATTGATCTTTCTTGCAATGGGAGAAGTGCTTAGATTTGGGTTCAATCTTGCGGTGTCCTTTCCCAGTGACAGCAGGGGCAGCAAGGCACATATTGTATTGTTGCCATCGAGGATAAAAAGAATGGGTTTATATCATATTGCATGAGTTTATCCCTCTACATCATGTCATCTTTCTTAATGCGTTACTCTATTCTTCATGAACTTAATACTCTAGATGCAGGCATGAGTCGGTCGATGTGTGGAGTAATAGTACTAGATGCAGAATCGTTTCGATCTACTTGTCAAGGACGTGATGCCTATATACATGATCATGCCTAGATATTCTCATAACTATGCACTTTTCTATCAATTGCTCGACAGTAATTTGTTCACCCACCGTAATACTTATGCTATCTTGAGAGAAGTCACTAGTGAAACCTATGGCCCCCGGGTCTATCTTTTATCATATAAGTTTTTAGTCTACTTTTATTTGCATCTTTTACTTTCCAATCTATATCATAAAAATACCAAAAATATTTATCTTATATTATTATCTCTATCAGATCTCACTTTTGCGAGTTATCGTGAAGGGATTGACAACCCCTTTATTGCGTTGGTTGCGAGGTTCTTGTTTGTTTGTGTAGGTGCGTGGGACTTTTGAGGAGCCTCCTACTGGATTGATACCTTGGTTCTCAAAAACTGAGGGAAATACTTACGCTACTTTGCTGCATCACCCTTTCCTCTTCAAGGAAAACCAACGCAGTGCTCAAGAGGTAGTAGGTTACATGTATAATTATGCATGCATGCATTTGCATATTTATACCCGTGATTCTTTCGAATTGTCCAACATTATCCATGGACAGCCCGAGTATGTGTAGATTGGGTTCGTTTTCCCATGCTCTGCTCCCAATCCGATGCAGAATTTTGTCAGTGCCTCCCTGTTGTTCTCCGGGTATACATCCTCTCTGTTTATTGTAGAGACATGTATCAGGAGAACGGCGGGGAGGTGTTGCCGAAATTTTGCGTCGAATCCGAAGTAGAGCATGGGAAAACGAACCCAATCTAGACATACTCGGGTGGCATTAGGACCTATCTTTTGTTGGGGAACGTTGCATGGAAAACAAAAAATTATGCGCACACGCAAGATCTATCCATGGATATGCATAGCTACGAGAGGGGGAGAGCATCTTCATACCCTTGAAGATCGCTAAGAGGAAGCGTTTACCAACGCGGTTGATGTAGTCGTACACCTTCACGATTCGTCTCGATCAAGTACCGAACATACGGCACCTCCGCGTTCAGCACACGTTCAGCTTGATGACGTTTTCACCTTCTTGATCCAACAAGGGGGACGAAGTAGTAGATTAGTTCCGATAGCACGACGACGTGGTGACAAATGTGGTGAAGAACAATCTTTGCGTGGCTTCGCCAAGCACAACGGAAACTAGACGAAGGATAAACTAGAGGGGACGGGGTTGCGGCACACGGCTTGGTGAATCTTGATGTGTTTCGGGTGCTAGCCCTGCCCCTCTATTTATATGTTGAGCCCTGGGGTCGTTTCTTGGAGAAAGAGCCTCATCAAAGTCGGTTTAGCCCGCAAGGCAAGAGTCCTTGGACTCCAGGACCTAGACGCTAGGGTCCTTGGCGTCTAGCCCCAGATGCCAGGGTCCCTGGCGTCTGGCCCCTTGGCCTCCGCAAAACTGCCTTTTGCACCTTCCTAAATCCTCGTGGGCTTTACCCCTTGGCCCAAATAAAGTGTTCTCGTACCCGAACATTTTGGGAAACATCCGAAACCCCTTCCGGAGACCAAACACTATTATCCCATATATCAATTTTTACCTCTGGACTATTCCGGACCTCCTCTGCATGTCTGTGATCTCATCTAGGACTCCAAACAACATTCGTTTACCAACATACATAACTCATATAATACTATATCATCAACGAACGTTAAGCGTGCGGACCCTACGGGTTCGAGAATGATGTAGACATGACCGAGATGCTTCTCCGGTCAATAGCCAATAGCGGGACCTGGATGCCCATATTGGTTCCTGCATATTCTACGAAGATCTTTATCGGTCGAACCTTTATGACAACATGCGTAGTTCCTTTTGTCCGTTGGTATGTTACTTGCCTGAGATTCGATCGTCGGTATCTCCATATCCAGTTCAATCTCGTTACTGGCAAGTCTCTTTACTCGTTCTATAATACATCATCCTATAACTAACTCCTTAGTCACTTTGCTTGCAAGCTTCTTATGATGTTGTATTATCGAGAGGGCCCAGAGATACCTCTCTGTCATACGGAGTGACAAATCCCAGTCTCCATCCATGCCAACTCAACAGACACCTTCAGAGATACCTGTAGAGCACCTTTATGATCACCCAGTTATGTTGTGACTTTTGATGGCACACAAGGCATTCCTCTGAAGTCCGGGAGTTGCATGATCTCATGGTCGAAGAAACATGTATTTGACATTAAGAAAGCAGTAGCAATAAACTGAACCATCATATGCTATGCTAATGGTTGGGTCTTGTCCATCACATCATTCTCCTAATGATGTGGTCCTGTTATCAAGTGACAACACATGTCTATGGTTAGGAAACCTTAACCATCTTTTGATCAACGAGCTAGTCTAGTAGAGGCTTACTAGGGACTTAGTATTTTTTTATGTATTTACACATGTATTTAAGTTTCCGGTCAATACAATTCTAGCATGAATAATAAACCTTTATCCCGAATAAGGAAATATGACAATAACCAATATATTATTGCCTCTAGGGAGTATTTCCAACAGTCTGCCACTTGCACTAGAGTCAATAATCTAGTGCACATCGCCATGATTAACACCCAATGAGTTCTAAGGTGTGATCATGTTTTGCTTGTGAGAGGGTTTTTAGTCAATGAGTCTGCAACATTCAGATCCGTGCGTACTTTGCAAATATCAATGTCTACAATGCTCTGCATGAAGCTACTCTAGCTAATTGCTCCCACGTTCAATACGTATCTAGATTGAGACTCAGAGTCGTCCGGATCGGTGTCAAAGCTTGCGTTGACGTAACCCTTTATGATGGACTATTTATCACCTCTATAACCGAGAAACGTTTCCTTAGTCCTCTTTAGGCACCGAAGGATATTTTTGACCGATGTCCAGTGATCCACTCGTGGATCACTATTGTACCCCCTTGCCAGACTCATGGCAAGGCACACATCAGGTCTGGCACACAGCATGGCATACATTATAGAGCCTATGGCCGAGGAATAGGGAATGACTTTCATCCTTTCTCTTTCTTCTGCCGTGGTTGGGCTTTGAGTCTTACTCAACTTCACACCTTGCAATACAGGCAAAAACCCTTTCTTTGACTGATCCATTTTGAACTTCTTCAAGTCTTTGTCAAGGTATGTGCTTTGTGAAAGTCCAATATGTAAGCAGCTTCACCGAGGTCTTTCATTGAAACATTCTTATTCAAATATCCTTTTAATGTATCTAGAAATTATATATCATTTCCAATCAGCAATATGTCATCCACATATAATATTAGAAATGCTACAGAGCTCCCACTCTCTTTCTTGTAAATACAGGCTTCGCCGTAAGTCCGTATAAAACCAAATGCTTTGATCACCTCATCAAAGCTTATATTCCAACTCCGAGATGCTTGCAACTATGCATAGATGGATCGCTGGAGCTTGCACACTTTGTTAGAACCTTTAGGATCGGCAAAAACCTTCTGGTTGCATCATATATAGCTTTTCCTTAAGAAACCCGTTTAGGAATGCAATTTTGACGTCCATTTGCCAGATTTCATAGTCATAAAATGCGCAATTGCTAACATGATTCGGACAGCTAAGCATCGCTACGGGTGAGAAAGCCTCATCGTAGTCAACCCCTTGAACTTTTCAAAAACATTTCGCAACAAGTCGAGCTTTGTAGATAGTGATATTACCATCAGCGTCCGTCTTCCTCTTGAAGATCCATTTATTCTCAATGGCTTGCCGATCATTGGGCAAGTCCACCAAAGTCCACACTTTGTTCTCATACATGGATCCTATCTCAGATTTCATGGCCTCAAACCATTTGTTGGAATCTGGGCTCATCATAGCTTCTTCAGAGTTCACGGGTTCGCCGTTATCTAACAACATGACTTCTAGGACAGTATTGTACCACTCTGGTGCGGTTCATGTTCTGGTCAACTTACGAGGTTTAGTAGTAGCTTGATCTGAAGTTTCATGATCATCATCATTAGCTTCCTCTCTGGTTGGTGTAGGCATCATGGGAACGGTTTTCTCTGATGTGCTACTTTCCAATTCGAGAGGAGGTACAACTACCTTATCAAGTTCTACTTTCCTCCCACTCACTTCTTTCAAGAGAAACTCCTTCTCTAGAAAGGACCCATTCTTAGCAACAAAGATTTTGCTTTCGGATATGTGGTAGAAGGTATACCCAATAGTTTCTTTCGAGTATCCTATGAAGACGCACTTCTCCGCTTTGGGTTCGAGCTTATCTGGATGAAGCCTTTTGACATAAGAGTCGCATCCCCAAACTTTAAGAAACGATAGCTTAGGTTTATTACCAAACCATAGTTTATACGGTGTCATCTTAATGAATTTAGACGGTTCCCTATTTAACGTGAATGTGGCTGTCTCTAATGCATAACCCCAAAACGATAGTGGCAAATCGGGAAGAGACATCATAGAACACACCATATCTAATAAAGTATGGTTACGACATTCGAACACACCATTACGCTGTGGTGTTCTAGGTGGCGTGAGTTGTGAAAAAATTCCACATTGTCTTAATTCTTAAATGAAGTCCAAACCCGTAACTCAAATATTCGCCTCCGCGATCAGATCGTAGAAACTTTATTTTCTTATTACGATGATTCTCCACTTCACTCTGAAATTCTTCAAACTTTTCGAATGTTTCATACTTGTGTTTTATTAAGTAGATATATCCATACCTACTCAAATCATCTGTGAAGGTCAGAAAATAATGATACCCTCTGCGTGCCTCAACACTCATTAGACCGCATACATTGGTATGTATTATTTCCAATAAGTCATTAGCTCGCTCTATTGTTTCAGAGAATGGAGTTTTAGTCATCTTACCCATGAGGCATGGTTCGCAAGTATCAAATGATTCATAATCAAGTGATTCCAAAAGTCCATCCGCATGGAGTTTCTTCATGCGCTTTACACCAAGATGAGCTAAACGGCAGTGCCACAAGATGTTACACCATCATTATCAACTTTGCATATTTTGGCCTCAATATTACAAATATGTGTATCACTATGATCGAGATTCAATAAACCATTCACATTGGGTATATGACCATAGAAGGTTTTATTCATGTAAACAGAACAACGATTATTCTATGACTTAACTGAATAACCATATTGCAATAAACATGATCTAATCATGTTCATGCTCAACGCAAACACCAAATAACATTTATTTAGCCTCAACACTAATCCCAAAGGTAAAGGGAGTGTGTGTGGCACCCCGGCTCAGAGCAACCGGTTTACCCTGCATTGCCAGCGCAGAGATCGAGTCTTCTGGCACTACACAACAACATGGTACAGAAATAACTGCTTTATTGATACTAGCATGGTACAAAGGTCTGATATTACATCGAGATTCGAGGCCAAGCGGCACACGCGGTGCTGCTGCATAGTATGTACATTATTTAATGAACATGGCTGGGGCCTCAATCACATGAAACTACGCGGCAGCGGAAGAACAACGCAGCAGAACTCCATGGCATAGGGACATCGATGTGGACACGGCCTAGACACGAGGTGCGCTCTGATGCGAATCAACTTGCCTGAAAGCTGGCATGACACGCCAGGTCAGTACATTGAATGTACTTGCAAGCTCACAACAAACATAAGCACGATGATAGATAATATCATGATAATTAATCAAGTTAAATTAATGCAAGAATTTACTACGAATGCAAAGCTATGGACAACAACCAAACAACACACCGAGTCACACGGACTCGCTTACCAGACGGTTACCTCGTAACCAAACGGTGACCACACCGGGGTCACACCTGAAACCAATCACTCATGAACACCTCAAGTGTTCAAGGTTCACCACGGAACAATGCATCACAACAATTACTAGTTTGCAAGATTAATTATAAAAGTTGATCCATGGTGTTACTTACTCCCGAGTCTTGCCCATAACCGAGGGCGCGACTATCGATAGATTAAATACACTCTGCAGAGGTAGCACACTTTACCCACACTACGGAATACCTGGCCTCGTACTCCCATTCGGGTGGACCAAAGTACTCCGACGAAACCCTCCCTTCGCCATGCACTCTCCCCGGCCACTCCCACCATCTCCCTCTCAGGGCTAGGTCTTGGGTGGCCTCATGTCTACCAAAGACACCAACGGCCACCGTCGTGGCAAAACAGTCCCAAACAGGGACAAGGTACCATAACAACAAAACAAGCACACAAGGTTATGTCTGCCTACCGGGCTGAGGTATGCATGCCCATAACCTTCCCTCGCTGGAGGCACCGGTGAGAGCCACGACAAAGGATCGAATCAAGACCTTCCCATTAGGTAAATGTGGTCGCACTGAATTAAAACCCGATTCAGTGGCACCATGATGTGATCAACATCATATTCAAGTTGAACTTAATCAAGTTTTAACTTTCAGAAAAACTTTTTATTACTAACATGATATACCCGAAATGATCATGCAACTACTCGTCATGCAAATCAAACACCTCATAATCATGGATCAAACTTAACAACATATGCATCTTGCAATACTAAGAATCAAACTTCTCTAGTTATAACTCATTTTATAACCAAGTAATATTTTTATGAGTTCATTATTTAAATAAAACCATTACTAGAAAAATAGCTATTATTACTTTCCATAGCAATTTTCATAGTGCAAAATATTACTCTACATAGCCAAACAAGTTCATGCATTCAACCAGAAGCTAAAACAAGCATATCAAGCATGGTAAAGTAACTAGCAATTAACCAAAGTTATTTATCAAATTCTAAATGCAAATAAAGACTCATATTCAAGTAGAAAATCATGGATATTGAAATAACACCATCCAAATGATGTTGTGGCTTGCCTTAGTGCAGAGGAGGGTCACACTCCTCCTGGTTAGCTTCAAGGCAAGATCCTCCTTCTGAAAATATTTTAAAACCACAAAAATAAATGTCAAAACACCTTCTGAAAATCACCATAAATTCTAGGCAGCAAGGAAAAATCCACCTTTTGGTGTGCTGCTAGAGCTTTCCATAACAAAGACAATGCAAAAAGAATCAATTCATTTGGACTTGTGGTTTAAAAGTTATGGCTGGTCAAAGTTTGGTCAAATTTATGAATAAATTTGGATTAAACAGAAAT
>NC_041391.1:207720843-207762238 GCF_002162155.2 Triticum dicoccoides | reverse complement strand
GTAAAGTGGGAGTGCACCTCCACTCGTACCGCTTCGAGCGCGAGTGGTGAGGCTAACACTGGGCCCCACCAGTCAGGAGAGAGAGGGAGGGGGTCGAGATCAGAGGAGGGGCGTCGCTTCGCCGGAGCTCACGCCGGCGACGAGGGGGTTTGGGGCTAGGCTAGAGGGATAGAATGGAAGAGGGGCTCGCGGTGCACCTGCCTGTACCCGTGGCTTGGCGAGAGGTGGACGGAGCTGGTCACAGTCGAGCTCGCAAGCGTCGGTGACGGGCGGGGTTCACCGGAGAGGAAGAAGACGGCGGCGAGAGGCAGCTCCGAGGGCTTGGCGGGGTCCAGGCAGCTCCAGCAGACCACCAAGGCCCTGTCCAAGCAGCTGCTTGAGCTCGAGAGGCCCTGGAGAGCAGCGGCTGGCCTGCGGGGATCGCCGGAGTCCTCGGGTTGGGGCGACGGCCAGAGGCCTGCCCGACCAAGCTGCGGTCGTTCTGTGTGTTCGTGGTGGTTGTGTGGAGTGGTGCATGGCAGGATTCGAGTTGGGGTGGCTTTATATAGCCGGAGCAGGAGGGGGGGGGGACGTGTTGCCGCCGGAGCACTCTGGACACGCGGCGAACATCGACGAGAGGCTCCAACGCGATGGGACAGGGCGCAGCATCAATGCCGGCGCTTGCCCATGCTCGCGGACAAGTACATGAGGCGGTTGGAGATGGGGACAAGCACACGCGCGCACTGTGCCATTTTGGCCACGACTGGACTGGCTTGCAGTGGCGGCACCGGCATCGGTGAGCGCCAGGGAGGGGTCAAGTGTGATGGGTCGATGGTTGTGGCGCGGTGCGACAGTCGACGACGAGCGCTGGAACGTGCACGCGCGAAACAGAGCGCAAGGCGCCAGCCAGAGCGCGTCGAGACGCATGCCAGGCACTGTGTCCACGCGCGGTCACCAGGCTGGCATTGTCAAAATGACGCCCAGGAGCAGCCAAACCTTGTCTACGCTCTCGACCATGCAGTGTTTAGTCTAGGGGAGGTGATGGATCATGCCCAGGTCGACCAGAAATGACTCCACCTAGCTGACAAGTTTCTGTACAGAAACTTGGTCGCCAAGTTTGGCCACCTTCTAGAAGGCCATTAGGGCTAATCTCATGGGGTTTAGGGTTTCTTAGGAGGGTGTTCAAGCTCAAGAAAGCTCAAGGCTAAAGCTTAAGAAAAAATGCACTTGCTGTACAAAGTGCATTTCTGGTCCAGAAGTGAAAAGATTTTCTACAGCAAAAATATTACAAAAAGTGATGCAATATTTTTGCATGAGGAGGTGCGCCATGGTCCTAAGAATATTTAGGAATTATCTCAGATTTTTTTGAGCAAGAAAAATTGAGGTTGCTTTGGAGCACAAAGTTCTGAATGAACTTAAGAGAGAAAAATGAATATTTTCCTTTTAGGAAAAATATTCATTTTATTATCTTGGGGATTTGTGGGAGAAATTAGATAGATAGGTCACTTGGGTGAAAGCCAAGGATATGCGCAAGTGACAAGTCCATTTGAATTGATCCAAAACCCAAATCAAATCAGGGCAAAAACCACGATGAAATCCAAGTCCGGAAAGAGAGAGAAGGCAAGTCCGGTAAAAAGAGAGAAGGCAAAATCCAGGCTGTCACAAACCTCCCCCACTTAGGATGAATCTCGTCCTCGAGATTTGGTTGCTTGGGAAAACCATTCTGGGTATGCAGTCCTTAAAAATTCCTCTCTTTCCCAGGTTGCTTCTTCTTCGGTGTGATGCTCCCACTGAACCTGGTAAAACCTTATCTCTTTGCTGCGAGTGACCCTTTCTGTCTGATCCAATATTCTGATTGGCTTTTCCTCATAAGTCAGATCCCTAGCCAATTCTATTTCTGACATATCAGTCCTTTTCTCCGGTGGTGAGATGCATCTTCTTAGCTGTGAGATGTGGAACACGTTGTGTACTTCGGACAATTTTGGTGGCAATTCCAACTGGTAGGCAACTGTTCCGACTCTGGCCATGATGGGGGATGGACCAATATATCTGGTTGCCAATTTTCCTCGGGTCTAAAACCTCTTGACTCCTTTCATCGGGGTGACTCGGAGATATACGTGTTCTCCGGGTTTGAAGCCGATCTGACGATGTTTGGCATCATAGTAGCTCTTTTGTCGGGATTTGGCCAGTTGCAGTCTGTCTTGGATTTCCTTGACTTGCTTCTCGGCTTCGAGCATTAAATCAGTCCCGAAAATACGGCTATCTCCGGTTTGAGACCAATTTAATGGAGTGTGGCATTTCCGGCCATATAGGGCTTCATAGGGTGACATCTTTATGCTGGCCTGGAAACTGTTGTTGTAGGAAAACTCGGCATAGGGCAGACAATCTTCCCACTTGGTTCCTTGGGCCAATGTACATGCCCGGAGCATATCTTCGAGTATTTGATTTACTCTCTCAGTCTGTCCATCTGTTTGAGGATGAAAAGCCGTGCTGTACTTTAGAGCGGTCCCCAAGGCTTGATGAAGTCGGGACCAAAATGCGGATGTGAATAGAGATCCCCTGTCAGAGGTGATAGTCTTGGGTACTCCATGCAGACTGACGATTCTTGATACATACAGTTGTGCAAGTTGATTTGCACGGTATGTGGTCCGGATAGGGAGGAAGTGTGCCACCTTGGTTAGAGTGTCCACTATGACCCATATCGCGTCATTTCCTCGATGAGACCTTGCTAATCTGGTGATGAAATCCATGCAAATATCGTCCCATTTCCATTGGGATACCAGCAGAGGCTGGAGTAGTCCGGCGGTTTTTTGGTGTTCCGCCTTTACCTTATTGCAGATATCGCAGCAGGCCACAAAATACGCGATGTATTTCTTCATTCCATCCCACCAAAATATCTGACGAAGATCCTCATACATCTTGGTACCACTGGGATGAATTGAGTATGGTGCTTCATGTGCTTCCACCAATATTTTCTTCTTCAGACTTTCTTGGTTGGGTATGCAAAATCTTCCTCGGAACCTTAGCGAACCTTGCTGATCCATTGTGAAATCAGGTGCTAGCCCTTGGTGCAGCTTCTGAACATATATCTGTAACACCTTATCATACGCTTGAGCTCTGTGGATTTCTTCCTCGAGAGTAGGAGAAACTTCCAATATATTGGTAAGACGGGCATTGGTGATTACCAGATTCAGCTACATGATTTCTTCATAGAGCTTTGAAGGCAAGGAATCCATTAGGGCATTGAGGTTGGCTGGTTTGCGACTGATGGCGTCAGCCACCACATTAGCTTTGCCCGGGTGATAATTTATTCCGAGGTCATAGTCCTTAACCAACTCGAGCCATCTTCGCTGTCAAAGGTTCAAGTCGGGCTGGGTGAATATATATTTGAGACTTTTATGGTCGGTGAATATCTGGCACTTGTTTCCAATCAGATAATGTCTCCAGATCTTTAAAGCATGCACCACTGCGGCCAATTCCAAATCATGAGTAGGATAATTTCCTTCATGTTGTCGCAGTTGGCGAGATGCATAGGCCACCACTTTTCCATCTTGCATGAGTACACACCCCAGTCCTTTTCTGGAGGCATCGCAGTAAACATCAAAACTGCGGTAGATATCTGGAAGAGTTAATACGGGTGCCGATGTCAGCCTGTTTTTTAACTCACTGAAGCTCCGTTCATAGTCTTCAGTCCATAAGAACTTCTTGTCCTTGAGGAGCTCAGTCATGGGCTTGGCGATCTTGGAAAATCCTTCGATAAAATGGCGATAATATCCGGCCAGTCCAAGGAAACTCTGGATTTCTGAGACGGTGGTGGGTGTAGACCAATCAAGTACATATTTTACCTTGCTTGGGTCCACCGAGATTCCTTCTGCTGAGAGGATGTGTCTGAGGAATCCCACTTGCTGGAGCCAAAACTCACATTTGCTGAATTTGGCATACGATTGATGATCGCGAAGCCGTTGCAAAACTGCACGAAGATGCTCATTATGTTCATCCTTGCTTTTGGAATAAATGAGGATGTCATCAATGAACACCACCACAAATTTGTCCAAGAAGTCCATAAACACCTTGTTCATCATATGCATAAAGAATGCAGGAGCGTTGGTGAGGTTGAAGGACATCACGGTATATCCGTAAAGACCGTACCGAGTGGTGAACACGGTCTTAGGAATATCTTCCTTCTTAATCTTGAGTTGATGATATCCCGTCCTCAAATCAATCTTTGAGAATACTTTGGCCCCACTGAGTTGGTCAAACAGATCGTCAATCCTCGGCAGTGGATGCTTGTTTTTAATGGTGACGTCATTCAGTCGTCGGTAGTCTACACACATTCGTAGACTGCCATCCTTTTTGTCCACGAAGATTGCTGGTGATCCCCATGGTGAAGAGCTGGGACGAAAACCTAGATCTCCAAGTTTCTTTGGTATTCCACCTTTAAAAGTATAATTAGCAAGCATGGTGGAAATTTCAACTTCCGGTATCTTTCTTTTATTTGTAATAATATCCTTCATGTATTTAGCATACGGATCTACTTTAAGCATATCAGTTAAGCGCATACGTAAGAAGATAGGTCTAATCATTTCAGCAAAGCGCTCAAAATCCTCATCATCCTTTTTCTTGGATGGCTTAGGAGGGAAAGGCATGGGTTTCTGAACCCATGGTTCTCTTTCTTTACCGTGCTTCCTAGCAACAAAGTCTCTCTTATCATAATGTTGATTCTTTGATTGTGGGTTATCAAGATCAACAGCAGGTTCAATCTCTACATCATTATTATTGCTAAGTTGAGCATCAACATGAACATTATCATTAACATTATCACTAGTTTTCATGTTCATCACCAGATTGTGTTTCAGCATTAGAAATAGAAATATCATTGGGATTCTCAGGTGTGTCTACAATAGGTTCACTAGAAGCATGCAAAGTCCTATCATTTTTCTTTTTCTTATTTTTAGAAGGACTAGGTGCATCTACATTATTTCTCTGAGAATCTTGCTCAATTCTCTTAGGGTGGCCTTGAGGATACAAAGGTTTCTGAGTCATTCTACCCGTTCTAGTAGCCACTCTAACAGCAAAGTCATGTTTATTATTTACTTCATTGAGCAAATCACTTTGAGCTTTAAGTACTTGTTCTGCTTGAGTGGTAACCATAGAAGCATATTTACTAATGAGTTTAAGTTCACCCTTAACTCTAGCCATATAATCACTCAAGCGTCGAATCATGTAAGCATTACTCTTTAATTCTCTACCAACATGGTATAGTTGGTACCCCCAGATCTCCAAGTTTCTTTGGTATTCCACCCTTAAAAGTACAATTAGCAAGCATGGTGGAAATTTCAACTTCTGGTATCTTTCTTTTATTTGTGATGATATCCTTCATATACTTAGCATAAGGATTTAAGTTGAGCATATCAGTTAAGTGCATACGTAAGAAGATATGTCTAATCATTTCAGCAAAGCGCTCAAAATCCTCATCATCCTTTGTCTTGGATGGTTTAGGAGGAAAGGGCATGGGTTTCTGAACCCATGGTTCTCTTTCTTTACCGTGCTTCCTAGCAACAAAATCTCTCTTATCATAACGTTGATTCTTTGATTGTGGGTTATCAAGATCAACAGCAGGTTCAATCTCTACATCATTGTTTTTGCTAGGTTGAGCATCAACATGAACATTATCATTGACATTATCACTAGGTTCATGTTCATCACCTGATTGTGTTTCAACATCAGAAATAGAAATATCATTGGGATTCTCTGGTGTGTCTACAACAGGTTCACTAGAAGCATGCAAAGTTCTATCGTTTTCATTTTTCTTCTTCTTGGAAGAACTAGGTGCCTCTAAATTGTTTCTCTGAGAATCTTGCTCGATTCTCTTAGGGTGGCCTTCAGGATACAAAGGTTCCTGAGTCATTCTACCAGTTCTAGTAGCCACTCTAACATCAAAATCAGGTTTATTATTTAATTCATCAAGCAAATCATTTTGAGCTTTAAGTACTTGCTCAACTTGAGTAGCAACCATAGAAGCATATTTGCTAACAAGTTTGAGTTCACCTTTAACTCTAGCCATATTATCGCTCACACGTCCTATCTCGAAAGCATTATCCTTTAACTCTCTTCCAACATAAGCATTAAAACTTTCTTGTCTAGCCATAAAGTCATCAAATTCATCTAAGCTGGCTATGAAATTTAGTATAGGGGATTTCAACTTTATCATATCTATAGAGAGAATTTACCTTTACTACCTGTGTCGGGTTATCAAGACAATGTGGTTCTTCAACAGGCGGTATATTAAGACCATGTATTTCTTCAATAGGTGGTAAATTCTTAACATCTTCAGCTTTAATACCTTTTTCTTTCATTGATTTCTTTGCCTCTTGCATATCTTCAGGACTGAGAAATAAAACACCTCTCTTCTTCGGAGTGGGTTTAGGAATAGGCTCAAGAGTTGGCTTAATTGGTTCAGGAATTTCCTCAGGAATTAGCTCAGGAAGAGTCCAATTATTTTCATTAGTCAACATATTATTCAATAGTAATTTAGCTTCGTCGACTGTCCTTTCCCTGAAAACACAACCAGCACAACTATCCAAGTAGTCCTTGGAAGCATCAATTAGTCCATTATAAAAGATATCAAGTATTACATTTTTCTTAAGAGGATGATTGGGCAAAGCATTAAGTAATCGGAGAAGGCTCCCCCAAGCTTGTGGGAGACTCTCTTCTTTGATTTGCACAAAATTATATATTTCCCGCAAGGCAGCTTGTTTCTTATGAGCAGGGAAATATTTAGTAGAGAAGTAATAAATCATATCCTGGGGACTACGCACACAATCAGGAGCAAGAGAATTATACCAAGTCTTAGCATCACCCTTTATTGAGAACGGAAATATCTGAAGGATACAGAAATAGCGAGATTTATCATCATGAGTAAACAGGGTGGCTATGTCATTCAACTTGGTAAGATGTGACACAACGGTTTCAGATTCAAGGCCATAAAAAGGATCAGATTCAACTAAAGTAATAATTTCAGGATCAACAGAGAATTCATAATCCTTATCAGTAACACAGATAGGTGAAGTAGCAAAAGTAGGGTCAGGTTTCATTCTAGCATTAAGAGACTGCTGCTTCCATTTAGCTAATAATTTCTTAAGATCATATCTATCATTGCAAGCAAAGATAGCTCTAGTAGCTTCTTCATTCATAACATAACCCTCAGGAACAACAGGCAATTCATAATCATTGGGAGAATTTTCATCATCACTATCATCAATAATAGCATCTTCAATAATTTCATCCCCCCTAACTCTAGCAAGTTGTTCATCAAGAAATTCACCTAATGGAAAAGTAGTATCAGGCACAGAAGTAGTTTCATCATAAGTATCATGCAAAGCAGAAGTGGCATCATCAATAACATGCGACATATCAGAATTCATAGCAGTAGCAGGTTTAGGTGTCGCAAGCTTACTCAAAATAGAAGGAGAATCTAGTGCAGAGCTAGATGGCAGTTCCTTACCTCCCCTCGTAGTTGAGGGAAAAAACGTAGTTCTGTCGTCTTTCAAGTTCTTCATAGTGATCAACAGATATAAATCCCAAGTGACTTAGAGAATAGAGCTATGCTCCACGGCAACGGCGCCAGAAATTAGTCTTGGTAACCCACAAGTGTAGGGGATCGCAACAACTTTCGAGGGTAAAGTATTCAACCCAAATTTATTGATTTGACACAAGGGGAGCCAAAGAATATTCTTGAGTATTAGCAGTTGAGTTGTCAATTCAACCACACCTGGATAACTTAGTATCTGCAGCAAAGTATTTAGTAGCAAATTATATGATAATAAAGGTAACAGTAGCAAAAGTAATGTTTTTGGGTTTTGTAGTGATTGTAACAATAGCAACGGAAAAGTAAATAAGCGAAGAACAATATGTGAAAAGCTCGTAGGCAATGGATCAATGATGGATAATTATGTCGGATGCGATTCCTCATGTAATAGCTATAACATAGGGTGACATAGAACTAGCTCCAGTTCATCAATGTAATGTAGGCATGTATTCCGTAAATAGTCATACATGCTTATGGAAAAGAACTTGCATGACATCTTTTGTCCTACCCTCCCATGGCAGCGGGGTCCTAACGGAAACTAAGGGATATTAAGGCCTCCTTTTAATAGAGAACCGGAACAAAGCATTAGCACATAGTGAATACATGAACTCCTCAAACTATGGTCATCACCGAGAAGTATCCCGATTATTGTCACTTCGGGGTTGTCGGATCATAACACATAATAGGTGACTATAGACTTGCAAGATAGGATCAAGAACACACATATATTCATGAAAACATAATAGGTTCAGATCTGAAATCATGGCACTCGGGCCCTAGTGACAAGCATTAAGCATAGCAAAGTCATAGCAACATCAATCTCAGAACATAGTGGATACTAGGGATCAAACCCTAACAAAACTAACTTGATTACATGGTAAATCTCATCCAACCCATCACCGTCCAGCAAGCCTACGATGGAATTACTCATGCACGGCGGTGAGCATCATGAAATTGGTGATGGAGGATGGTTGATGATGACGACGGCAGCAAATCCCCCTCTCCGGAGCCCTGAACGGACTCCAGATCAGCCCTGCCGAGAGAGATTAGGGCTTGGCGGCGACTCCGTATCGTAAAACATGATGAAACTTTCTCTCTGATTTTTTCTCCACGAGACGGAATATATGGAGTTGGCGTTGAGGTCGGCGGAGCCTCAAGGGGCCCACAAGACAGGGGGCGCGCCCAGGGGGGAGGGCGCGCCCCCACCCTCGTGGACAGGGTGTGGGCCCCCTGGTATTGATTCTTTTGCCAGTATTTTTTATATTTTCCAAAAATTGCCTCTGTGGATTTTCAGGACATTCAGAGAACTTTTGCTTTCTACACATAAAACAATATCATGGCAGTTCTGCTGAAAACAGCGTCAGTCCGGGTTAGTTTCATTCAAATCATGCAAGTTAGAGTCCAAAACAAGGGCAAAAGTGTTTGGAAAAGTAGATACGTTGGAGATGTATCATCGATCTTCCGCTCTTTAGTGGCCACATCGTGGAGAGAGTAGCGGGCCAGATGGTTGAATTTATTCAGATACTCGGTGACGGTCATGCTGCCTTGAGTGAGGGCAAGAAATTCACGTTGCTTGATCTTCATGACTCCGGTGGGAATATGATATTTGCGGAAGAGATCCTTGAATTTTGTCCAAGTAATTTCCTCGTCGGCAGGCCATATTGCTTTGGCATTATCCCACCATATAGCGGCAACTCCTTCGAGATAATGCGATGCAAAGGGAACCTTGTCTCCGTCGTTGGTGCGAGCAATTTCCAGTTTTCTTTCAATAGTCCTTAGCCAGTCGTCGGCGTCCAAAGGATCAGTAGCATGGCTGAAACTGGGAGGGTTGGTTCGCTGAAAATCTGATAGCTTGGAATGGCGGCCATTCTGGTTTCCATTCGGCCCAACCATAACTTGCACACGTTTCAGTATTCTAGCAGATCGTTGCTCCTTCTTTCTTTAAACATTCGCAGGATTTGCTCGGTGGAAGGCGGTTGTGGTGGTGGAGGCGGAGGCGGCTGGTATGGTTCAGGGGAATGTCCTGCCTGTCTTGTAGAGTGAAGGATAGGGCATCCTCACCAGCTTGACTGCTACTGCCTCCATGCGGCATCATATCTTTCGTTTTCCCAATACATAGCAACCATGATGAGAAAATTCCAAAATGCGGGAAAACCAATTACAAATCCCATAAGAAAGCAACGAATAAAACCAAGTCGAAAAGAAATCCAACATAATTATACATAGTCCCAACATGAAAATAAACATCGCAGTGGGTCTACTACCCGCATACATGAAACTACACATCATGACAAACGCGATTACAGCCATACATCATGCTCATGACTACCACGATACTCTAACGATCTACTGCTCGGATGGTGCTGCTGCAGGCTCGTCTCCTGAGCCAGACCCAGATCCTGAACTGATAGTAGAGACCTCCGGGGGAAGAGAGGTGCGCTGGCGCTGCCTTGAGGGCTCTCCCTCAGGGGCAGGCGGGGGATGGAATCTAAGCATAGGAGCGGCAGGGGTAGCGACAAGAGAAGACCATGCAGCAGGAGCGCTGCGAGGGTTCACCGTCAAAGGGTTAATGGTACCCTGCGAGGTCGTGGTAGGAATGGAGGTGGGAGGAGCAGAAGTGTAGATGACAGCGGGAAGAGGTTTCCCTATACGAGCAGCAGCAAGAGCGGCGCAAGCGCAGGAGAGCTCCCGAGCTAACTCGTAGTTAAGGAGATAGCTAGCGGTGATGTAGCGTGCAAGGTGGCTAGTGGGACGATCGCACGCCAGATTAATCAAAGGAAAACGGATACGCCCATTCTCGTGCAGAGATGGGTAGAAGAAAAGTCTAGGGTGGGCGTGCATGCGAACCTCATTGTAGTGCAAGTCTACAAGAGCCTCGATAGCAGCAAACTGGACCGCCTGAGATGGCCTAGAAGCAAGACCACCCTTAGACGAACGAGTGTAAGCGCCGGATGGGGAACTGTGGTGTAGAGTGACCTCAGCATAATACTCATACAATGCACCGGCCAGATGCTCGCGATACACCCGATACTCTGGATCAGCACCCTATGGATAGAGTCATCACCACACGTTCAGAAGCAGGTGCGGCGATATGCACGGAGCTGGCTAAGGATGGTACAAGATCGGTAGTGGTGCCATCTACACTCACAAACCATACGGTTAGTAATAACAACAATAATTCATGCATGCAATGCAACAACCAATTCCTATGTCTACCGGCACTCAAACGAAACTGTCTACCGTTTTACTAACGCACTACCAGTCTAGCGTGACCTTCAATCAGCGCGGCTCTGATACCAAGCGTTGTGGCACCCCGGCCCAGAGCAACAGGTTTACCCTGCATTGCCAGCCCAGAGATCGAGTCTTCTGGCAATACACAACAACATGGTAAAGAAATAACTGCTTTATTGATACTATCGTGGTACAAAGGTCTGATATTACATCAAGATTCGAGGCCAAGCGGCACACGCGATGCTGCTGGGCAGTATGTACATTATTTAATGAACATGGCTGGGGCCTTGATCACACGAAACTACGCGGCAGTGGAAGAGCGACGTAGCTGAACTCCATGGCACAGGGACACCGATGTGGACATGGCCTAGACACGAGGTGCGCTCTGATGCGAATCGACTTGCCTGAAAGCTGACATGACACGCCAAGTCAGTACATTAATTGTACTTGCAAGCTCACAACAAACATAAGCACGATGACAGACAATATCATGATAATTAATCAAGTTAAATTAATGCAAGAATTTATTACGAATGCAAAGCTATGCACAACAACCAAACAACACACCGAGTCACACAGACTCGCTTACCAGATGGTTACCTCATAACCAAACGGTGACCACACCGGGGTCACACCTGAAACCAATCACTCATGAACACCTCGAGTGTTCAAGGTTCACCACAAAACAATGCATCACAACAATTACTAGTTTGCAAGATTAATTATAAAAGTTGATCCATGATGTGACTTACTCCCGAGTCTGGCCCATAACCGAGGGCGCGGCTATCGATAGATTAAATACACTTTGCAGAGGTAGTGCACTTTACCCACACTACGGAATACCTGGCCTCGTACTCCCATTCGGGTGGACCAAAGTACTCCGACGAAACCCTCCCTTTGCCATGCACTCTCCCCGGCCACTCCGACCATCTCCCTCTCAGGGCTAGGTCTTGGGTGGCCCCGTGTCTACCGAAGACACCAACGGCCACCGTCATGGCAAAACGATCCCAAACAGGGACAAGGTATCATAACAACAAAATGAGCACACAAGGTTATGTCTGCCTACCGGGCCAGGGTACGCACGCCCATAACCTTCTCTCGTGGGAGGCACCGGTGAGAGCCACGACAAAGGACCGAATCAAGACCTTCCCATTAGGTAAATGTGGTCACACTGAATTAAAACCCGATTCAGTGGCACCATGATGTGATCAACATCATATTCAAGTTGAACTTAATCAAGTTTTAACTTTCAGAAAAACTTTTTATTACTAACATGATATACCTGAAATGATCATGCAACTACTCGTCATGCAAATCAAACACCTCATAATCATGGATCAAACTTAACAACATATGCATCTTGCAATACTAAGAATCAAACTTCTCTGGTTATAACTCATTTTATAACCAAGTAATATTTTTATGAGTTCATTATTTAAATAAAACCATTACTAGCAAAATAACTATCATTACTTTCCATAGCAATTTTCATAGTGCAAAATATTACTCTACATAGCCAAACAAGTTCATGCATTCAACCAGAAGCTAAAACAAGCATATCAAGCATGGTAAAGTAACTAGCAATTAACCAAAGTTATTTATCAAATTTAAATGCAAATAAAGACTCATATTCAAGTAGAAAATCATGGATATTGAAATAACACCATCCAAATGATGTTGTGGCTTGCCTTAGTGCAGAGGAGGGTCACACTCCTCCTGGTTAGCTTCAAGGCAAGATCCTCCTTCTGAAAATATTTTAAAACCACGAAAATAAATGTCAAAACACCTTCTGAAAATCACCAGAAATTCTAGGCAGCAAGGAAAAATTCACCTTTTGGTGTACTGCTAGAGCTTTTTGTAACAAAGATAATGCAAAAAGAATCAATTCATTTGGACTTGTGATTTAAAAGTTATGGCTGGTCAAAGTTTGGTCAAATTTCTGAATAAATTTGAATTAAACAGAAATTCCAGGGGGGGTGATGCCGAAGGCGTAAAGTGGGAGTGCGCCTCCACCCGTACCGCTTCGAGCGCGAGTGGTGAGGCTGACACTGGGCCCCACCAGTCAGGAGAGAGAGAGGGGGATCAAGATCAGAGGAGGGGCGGCGCTTCGCCGGATCTCACGCCGGCGACGAGGGGGTTTGGGGCTAGGCTAGAGGGATATAATGGAAGCGGGGCTCATGGCGCACCTGCCTGTACCCGTGGCTTGGCGAGAGGTGGACGGAGCTGGTCGCAGTCAAGCTCGCAAGCTTCGGTGGCGGGCGGGGTTCACCGGAGAGGAAGAAGACGGCGGCGAGAGGCAGCTCCGAGGGCTTGGTGGGGTCCTGGCAGCTCCAGCAGACCACCAAGGCCCTGCCCAAGCAGCTGCTTGAGCTCGAGAGGCCCTGGAGAGCGGCAGCTGGCCTGCGGGGATTGCCGGAGTCCTCGGGTCGGGGCGACGGCCAGAGGCCTGCCCGACCAAGCTGCGGTCGTTCTACGTGTTCATGGTGGTTGTTTGGAGTGGTGTGTGGCCAGGATTCGAGTCAGGGTGGCTTTATATAGCCGGAGCAGGAGGGGGGGACGTGTCGCCGCCGGAGCGCTCTGTACACGCAGTGAACATCAACGAGAGGCTCTAACGCGAGGGGACAGGGCACAGCGTCAACGCCGACGCTTGACCACGCTCACGGACGAGCACATGAGGCGGTTGGAGATGGGGACAAGCACACACGCGCACTGTGCCATTTTGGCCACGATTGGACTGGCTTGCTGCGGCGTCTCTGGCATCGGCGAGCGCCAGGGAGGGGTCAAGGGTGATGGGTTGATGGTTGTGGCACGGTGCGGCAGTCGACGGCGAGCGGTGGAACGTGCACGCGTGAAACAGAGCGCAAGGCGCCAGCCAGAGCGCGTCGAGACGCATGCCAGGCACCATGTCCACACATGGTCACCAGGCTGGCATGATCAAAACAATGCCCAGGAGCGGCCAAACCTTGTCTACACTCTCGACCGTGCTATGTTTAGTCTAGGGGAGGTGATGGATCATGCCCAGGTCGACCAGAAATGACTCCACCTTGCTGACAAGTTTCTGTACATAAACTTGGTCGCCAAGTTTGGCTACCTTCTAGAAGGCCATTAGGGATAATCTCTCGGGGTTTAGGGTTTCTTAGGAGGGTTTTTAAGCTCAAGAAAGCTCAAGGCTAAAAGCTTAAGAAAAAATGCACTTGCTGTACAAAGTGCATTTCTGGTCCAGAAGTGAAAAGATTTTCTACAGCAAAAATACTACAAAAAGTGATGCAATATTTTTGCATGGGGACGTGTGCCATGGTCCTAAGAATATTTAGGAATTATCTCAGATTTTTCTGAGCAAGAAAAATTGAGGTTGCTTTGGAGCACAAAGTTCTGAAATGAACTTAAGAGAGAAAAATGAATATTTTCCTTTTAGGAAAAATATTCATTTTATTATCTTGGGGATTTGTGGGAGAAATAAGATAGATAAGTCACTTGGGTGAAATCCAAGGATATTCCCAAGTGACAAGTCCATTTGAAGTGATCCAAAACCCAAATCAAATCAGGGCAAAAACCACGATGAAAACCAAGTCCGGAAAGAGAGAGAAGACAAGTCCGGTAAAAAGAGAGAAGGCAAAATCTAGGCTGTCACAGTGTGCGATGGTGATCATATCAATCTTGGAAACACTTCCAACACACATCGTCACCTTGCCCTTAACTAGTCTCTATTTATTCTGCAACTCCTGTTTCGAGTTACTAATCTTAGCAACTGAACTGGTATCTGCTACCTCTTGAGCTTGTGTTGGTTTTTCCCTTGAAGAGGAAAGGGTGATGCAGCAAAGTAGCATAAGTATTTCCCTCAGTTTGAGAACCAAGGTATCAATCCAGTAGGAGACAACGCATAAGTCACCGAATACCTACACAAACAATCAACAACTTGCACCCAACGCAATAAAGGGGTTGTCAATACCTTCACGGGAGATCTGATAGAGATAGATAAACGATAAAGTAAATATTTTTGGTTTATAGATTGGAAAGTAAAAGATTGCAAAATAGTAGATCGGAAACTAGTAAGATGTAAAAGAAATTCAATATAATGGAAAAGAGACCCGGGGGCCATAGGTTTCACTAGTGGCTTCTCTCAAGATAGCAAATATTACGGTGGGTGAACAAATTACTGTTGAGCAATTGATAGAAAAGTGCATAGTTATGATGATATCTAAGGCAATGATCATGAACATAGGCATCACGTCCGTGTCAAGTAAACCGAAACGATTCTGCATCTACGACTATTACTCCACACATCGACCGACTCTGCCTGCATCTAGAGTATTAAGTTCATCAAGAGCAAAGTAACACATTAAGTAAGATGACATGATGTAGAGGAATTAACTCAAGCAATATGATGAAAAACCCATCTTTTTATCCTCGATGGAAACAATACAATACATGCCTTGCTGCCCCTACTGTAACTAGGAAACACTACAAAAAAATACACTTCCGTGATGATACGTGTTTGTCACAGTAGGTCACGTTTTTTGTCATGCATGTACATCCATGACAAATTTATGACAGAATCAAGGTAGTCATACCTGTGCTGTCGTAGAAGTGTTCCATGACATTACCAAAATGATCATCATGGAAGTGTCCACTTCCATGACAATAAATCACGCGTCACAGAAGTGCTTTCGTCAAGGGTGACCGACACGTAGCATCCATCATAATGGAACACTGTTAAGCTATCGGGTCGGGTTTTGGATCCGATAACCCGTTAACAGCCTCGACCAATGGGGATTTTCCACGTGTAAAAGCATCATTGGCTGGAGGAGACACGTGTCAGGTCCGCGCTGGCACAGGTGTCACTCATCCAATGGGCGAGACGCGCCTATGATATGTTGACATGTGGACCGGCTCATCAAGTTTAAATGGGCCGGCCCAACTAAAGGCCCACAAGATTTTGCGGACCATAATGGGCCGGCCCAGCTAAAGGCCCATGAGATTTTGCGGACCATAATGGGCTGGCCCAGCTAAAGGCCCACAAGATTTTGCGGGCCATAATGGGCTGGCCCAGGTAAAGGCCCACAAGATTCTTGCGGATCATAATGGGCCGGCCCGGCTAAAGGCCCACGAGATTTCGCTGACATTAATGGGCCGACCCAGCTGTAGGCCAACAAGATTTTGAGGACCCTAGTAGGCTGGCCCATTAACTGGCTGCCATGTTTTGGGCCAAATGCCGGCCCATATTTGATCTGGTCCATTAATGGCTTGCCACGTTCCGGGCCTAATAGTGGCCCATATGAGATCCGGCCCGTTAAAAGCCTACCACGTTCTGGGCCAAATTACGGCCCAGATCAGGTCCGGCCCTTTAAGAGGCTTTGGGCTCAATAATGGCCCATATTAGATTCAGCCCATCAACTGGACACTATGCTGGGCCCACTTGCTAAAGGCCCGCTTAGTAATTTGGCCTGATATTAGTTTTGGCCTGTTAAGGGCCCGTTTAACTTTTCGGCCATATATTAATTTCGGCCTGTTAAAAGCCCGTCATATAGTTGGGCCTAACTACGGCCCGGTTTGCATCGGGCCTGCTCGCAGCCGATATCTGATTGGGCCAAACAAGTACCGAGACAATTTTGGCCTGTTAAAAGCCCGTGATTTGATTCGCACAATCATGGGCCGGGGTTCATTTCGGGCTGCTGCCGGCCCGTTAGCTGTTTGGCACGTTCAGGCCTAACCTACATCGTGATTGCATGACGGCCCAATTATGTACCGTAATTTTACGGTTTGGCCGGTTTACTGCGAAGACATGATATATATACAATAAAATAACTGCAACATCGTGAGTAAAAAAATACCTAGACTATACAATAAAGAAATTACAGCATATTACATCCACCGGGCATCAAAGTTTGCCACTATGATAATAAAGCACAAGCAGATAGCATATTACATACACTGGGCATCAAAGATCGCCATCAGTGCAAATAAACACGCCGGCAAAATAATATACAAAACCGGCAACACTTCAATAGAGTTCAAGAAAGGTTAGCCCTGCTGGGGAGCTGCAGCGCAAGCAGCTGAGCAAGATGATGAGACTGCGCTTGTTCAACACTTATATCTTCCTCACTCTGAAAGATAAACAAGCAGACATATGGCAGGTTTTGCACATAAAAGTATCAGTGCTGACAATTCATCACATTTCTTACTGACGAATAAAGTGACACAGTTTAAAATTGCATTAACACAATATGGTATTGTTCAGCTCAAGACATGGCAGGAAATGACATTGTGAAGGAGTTGGCAGCTTCACGACACCACCGGATTACAGATCAAGAACTCATAAGTATCAATGGTTAGTGTGCTGTCAATTTATCCCATTTCAGATTGGCAAATAAAGAGACGGTTTAAATAATACTCCATCCGTCCGGAATTACTTTTCATCAAAATGGATGTGTCTAGAACTAAAATACATCTAGATACATCCATTTCAATGACAAGTATTTTCGGACGGAGGGAGTAGTAGAATGATATGACATTGTTCATAGTTAAGACATTGCAGAATATGACATTGTGCTGTAGTGGGTAGGTTCACCACACCACTGGATTACAGATGAAGAATAGAAGCATACATGCAGTGCAAAAGAAGATCACTTGCGCTGTATAGTTTAATTTACATGGTATGAAGAAGGAACTTGGTTGTACAACTGAAAACTTAAATTGAGAAAGGACAAACTTTTGTTTATGAACTACATAATAAACTTTAAACATGCAATTTGATGCAAACACAAAAAATAAACAGCTGTTGCAGTCATGCCTAACCAAATATATACAACAAAGTTTGAAGACTTGAGATGGACAAACTTACATTATTGGTGAAGACAGGCTCTATAAAGGCCTTGTCCATGCTGATGGGGGGGGGCAATTCAAGAAGTTTACCACAGAATCTTCTTCATAAGCATTGCCTTTATTCTACATTTTGTTAAGAGTAAATATAGATGTGATAATATACGAAAAAATGGAGAATATTTAAGATAAGATGAAGAGTGATGCTACATAACCAAGTAGCTATAAATGTAAGTGCAGTGATATAGGCAAAAGGTACAGCCAAGAGCAATGCACAACTAAAATTCTTCAGTACCAACCTTATGGTAAGAGTAAATATAGATCTGATGTGTAGAAAATGGAGGGCAAAGGAAAATAAGCTGCAGAGTGATGGTACATGAACAACTACCTATCATTATAAGTACACTGATAAAGGACAACATGTACTTACAAGAACAATGCAGAGCTAAAAAAACATTGGCAAAGGATATATTCTACACTAATGTAACCATTCATACAGATCAGATAATTTGGAGCAAACAATTGATAAGCAAGCTATCATGCATACTGCTGTCACATAATGAACCAGGTATGTATGCAAGTACAGTGATACAGGACGATAGGTACTAACAAGAGCAAAGCAGCAGGCAACATATTTGCGATATCCTGTCGTTCTTTTCAAACCGGAATTCTTCTTCGAGCAGATTTCCTGCAAAAAAGATCCGTAAGGCACATGCGGAAAAGTAGAAGTTCAAATTGTCATGTCATTTCATAGACAGTACCTCATCCTGGGAACGAGACCAGTGCATAACAAGGTTTTTCCATTCAATGTCTTCTAAATTTAGCACAGGAGACTTCACCGAAAATTCGTTTATAGACTTGCCATCAAAGTGTGATTTCCTCAGGTAACACCGATACTGCTGCAATGCTTCCTTGAAAAGCACAAGCAAGCTTTTCTTGTCATGACTATCCAGATTGACCCTCGCCTAGTTACAACAATGTAATGTAAATCATTGATGTGTTCAATCAGCAGAAAACAGGAAAATAATAACCATGAATAATAGCACTTACACGTAAGTTGGACAAGAAGATGTGAAAATGGTGTTTGTCTTCACAATAATCGTCCCATGATGGGAATATATGCACGTAGTCCCTAACAACATTGAAAGCATTGTCTTTTAAACTGGGAATAAATGGAATGGGGTTCCAATCTGCAAGAATTGGCCGTCTCTGCAGTTGGGATAGGTCTTCGACCGGTGGACTTGCTGTACTTTTTGCTGGAGTGGGATTTTTCTGTGGTACAGCTGGTGCTATGGCAAATGAAATCGGTATTACCTTTTGTTGGAGTGCAGGTCCTGTGTGGTGGGGCTAGTGGTGTGGCCAGTGAAGTATGGGTACAGTCTGCTGGAGTCGGTCCTACGTTTTGTGTCACCGGTTGTACAACCAATATAAGTGGGGTGCTGTCTGATTTCTCCGGCACCACCACGTTTTTCAAGGACTTTGCTGGTGCTCCTTCAGGTTCGGCAATCACCCTCTTCCTTTTTGATGTCTGATGCACAAGAACAACATTTGAGTGGAAAAACATGGTATGATGACAGATGGAATATGTATTGATAATGGATGGGATGGCATCTCAACATATATGATGAGTAAACTAAGCAGATGGCGGTGCAACAAAGTAGAAGAAATGCAAGACAACATATGCAAGATACCCGCAATCAATAAAACATTGCCAAATTAGAACAGGCACCTTGATGGGTGAACAGGACATGCCATCTGCCTTTGACTCCTCGAGGTTAGAATAGTCATTAGGATCATATTCTGAACAAGAGTCAACAGGTGGGGAGCATATGAGTTTCATTGCATCCAGAATGGCACTCAATGCCTTGGTGCCAATTTTGTAAGTCATTGTAGTGTTTAGCTTCAAGAGTGGACTGCTGCTTGTGCGACACAAAGCAGCTACACAGATCATAGTGTAGATATAACGGGAAAACCTTAAGCATCAGCGTAAAATCAGCAAAGTGGAACTTGCTGGAATATATGTGCTAGTATTGCCGGTACGGCTAGAAAGGCTTCGGATACCAGCTCTCTTCAAGTGAAGGTGCGGTACTGTTAATATCAGTGTAACTCTCAAAGGCGACACAGCTCCCCACATTTCCTTGCTATTCTTATAGGATTCAAGTGGGCAGGCCACTACAAATCCTGTTCCTATGTTTACAAAATCCTACGAATCAAAGAGGCTCAAAGTGTCCATCACAACCAACCGTATAGACCTCTACACTACAAATGTCCCTTCTCATCTTCAGTACAAGGAACATACTGTACTACTATCATACTCCCTCCGTTCCAAAATATAAGTCTTGGTGGAGATTTCCACTATGGATCACATACAGATGTATCCAGATACATTTTAGAGTGTAGATTCACTCATTTTGCTCCATATGTAGTCCATGGTGGAATCTATATAAAGACTTGTATTTAGGAACGGAGAGAGTACATATTAAAGAAGAACGAAGAGGAACATGGTAAAGAAGAGCAAGCAGATTTTGGATAATAAAATGTTGGTTGCGCAGTGCCGACACATGATGAACCAGAGTGCATTAAGAATGCAACTCCCAGCTGTCGCTCGACCATTTCAGGTGGTTGGATGAAGATCCTACGTCTCCTAACCCTTCTTCTTCCTCGTCTCTGATTCTTCCCATACAGAACACCGCACGGGCTGCCGGCCGGACCACCGGCCCCCACCGCCTATGTTCCTCCGCCACCCTCACTCCCACCCCCGCCCCAACCCCCACCCGCATCGAGTTTTCTTCGTTTGGCGAGGCCCCACAACCACCTGAGCCCCTTCGATCGCACCGACGAACTCCGGCGAGCTCTGAAAATTCGACTGACCCAATTTTGAAATTTAGTGTACTGTGATTTAACTAGTGTGGAATATAAAAGGGGAAAACCATAAGCATTGGGAGTATAGTGTTGAGCGTGCCATGGAGGATCTGAAGGTGCAAACCGGACAAAGGCAACTTCGCAACCAAGACAAGAAATCAGAGTAAAGCAGTGGCGTTCTATTTTCTTGCCGCGATAAATAAGTTGAGCAGATACGAAAGAGTAACGCCTCTGGTGCGGCGCCTTGTATGCATCTGCTAAGAATTTGACGGTGCTACGGTAGCGATGGCTGTCAGCGGCGTGGAAGCAGATCTAGGAGGGTAGACGGTGGCGGCGGGGTGCGGTGGACGAGACGGTCGTAGGAGCGGTGCCGGCAAGGTGGACGACGGCGGGGATGAAGCGAGAGGACGGGATGCAAGGATCTCGGTCCGAAGGCGTGGATGAGAGAGGTCGATCTCTTGTAATGGACGGCGGCATCGGGGTATCAGCTCCGGCATGCTGGAGGAGGACGGCGGTGGATGGGGTGGCGGACGGCGGCGGACGGAGGAGGGTGGGGTGGAGAGGGTGTTTTGGCGCCCACGGAGTACGAATTGGGAAAAGGGAGGTAGAGAGGAAGGGGGGAACCATGTATTCAGGGCGCGCTTGTCTCAAATGCGAGGAAATTTACAAACTTAGCCCCCGTTTCAAATTTCTACTACATCACAACAACATTAGTCGGTTGGGTTAGGACGGTAATCTCGCATACACCGAATATTTGCCGACGAGAGTTTGTTTTTGGCGCCCACCGTGTATGAATATGAATCGGGGAGGGAGTCGATTTCGGCCAAGGACACACTGTGTTTTGGCGCCCATTGTGTATGAATCCGGGTGAGAGGCGGTTACGTCACGTTTGGGTGAAATTATAAACCTACCCCTATCGAAACCTATTGAAATCCAGCAGATAGGCTTTGCGTGGCAGGGATAGGCAGTAGTGATTTCCATCTCGCAGATTTTGGTTTCGGGCGGTTACTATGACTTTCCCCGCTTCGTTCAAATTTTGCAGACTGCACGTTTACCGTGCCAATTCAATTCGAATACCATTTGTATTCTTTTTTTTCTCAGGCGGGATCCATTTTCAATTGGAATTACATTCTATATACATCATTTTTTTATTTATACTTGCAAAAGCACAAAAAAGAATTCTGCTCCTTTATATGTATAATATGATTTACAAATACAACGATCTCGAAATCTTAAGGTTGAATTCAAAAAAATTTAACCAAATTATGTTCTACTAAAATGTATGGATCGGTAATATCTACATATTAAATAACATAGATGTGCGTGAATTCATATGAGTATGCATGTTTGATAGATCAATTTTGGTTCGAGTATGGATTACATGTATCATCATCTTGAATTCAAATATTTGAATCCCTTTTTTGTTCACTCCTTTCACGCCCATCTCTCTCGCATGCATGCTCCTTCAAGTAGCTATCACTCTCTTTTCTCCAGCTCACCCACACGCTCACTTCATGTTTCTCCTATCCTCGCAAACATGGTCTCTCGACGTCTCCCTTGAGAAGTGTCACACTCTCCCTATCATTATACATTACACGGTTTTCATTATCTCTCATGTCTCTACTGTTCTCTGGTATCACTCGGTACCTAAGCTTTCTTTTTCACCGCCACACACACAGTCTCCACTCATCTTTCACTTTGTCTTTCTCTCTATGGGATTCTCTCTCACACCCTATATGTCTCTACATATGACTCATACCACTAAAATTACTCTCTCTCTCTCTCCTGTAGACACAACATTTGTTGCGGTCTCCTTTTCGTCTCCATCCCAGACTGACATTATTCATTTGTTTACCGATCAGACAACCCCGACTACCATCTCCTCTCTCTCTCTCACAGACACACACACAACTCCTGCTTCCACTCCCCTCCCCGACTACCGTCTCTCTCTCTCTCTCTCACAAAACTCTCATTTTCGCACCCCGACTCGTATTTCTCTCAAAAATATTTATCGACTAGCTAGCCTCTAGATAGATTTATACACCCGCACACTCGTGCTTCCACCATCGCATACATGTCTCTCTCCCGCTCCTTGTATCTATGTAGCTTTTTCTTTCCTTCTTGAGACACAACCCCTCGATCGTGCACACACACACTATCGCCTCATTTTAAGCTGATACCTATCGCACACACACTCCTTGTGTCTTTGTCACACATGCACTCCGTCCTCCTCCACTCTCCCTCTCTCTCACACACACATGGGCTTTTTGCAACAACTAGCAAGATGCCCATGCGTTGCATGGAACATCAAGATGCATTTGTATGAGTAGTTTATCTTGTGGGGGGAAAGGATGAACGAGGGAAGGCCTTATTTGCAAATGTGGAGAGGGGTGTGGGTATCTTTTTGCAAAATTGCCATAGTTTCCTTCCTATCCGTCAGATATAGATCGGACGGCCTATATTGCAGGATGGCAGGCACATGATCATCACCGACAATGCTTTTTATAAGAGAAGGGATAAAAAATAGAGTTGGTGATGATGGTGGGCCTGCCATCCTGCAATGTAGGTCGTCCGATTTATATCTGACGGATAGGAAGGAAAATATGGCAATTTACCCGCACTCTTCACCACATTTGTAGATAAGGCCTTCCCTCGTTCATCCTTTTCTCCCACAAGATCTTGATGTTCCGTGCAATGCACGGGCATCTTGCTAGTAAGAGTAGAAATTAGATATATACCACTTCTCGAATCTTGAAACCAACAACATTCCTCCCTTATCTCATCAAAACCGCCAAAGGAATATATTTTGAGTGAAACATAACATATTTTTAGTGATATACGTATTTCAAAACTAGACTTTTTTTCTATCAAATCAGTGAATATGTATTAATCTACTTTGATCGTGTGGCAACGCATTGGCACATTGCTAGGAGTTATTATAATTTTTTGGACACCAGACAAACGGTGGAGTACATATACAAAGAGAAGAGGTGCACACACACAGTCGGCCTCTCGCTGTCTCGCACACATGAGTGTTACGTAAAGGCGACGTTAACAAATAAACCCTAAAACCCTAGGTGCACGATTGCTGCATTCGCGGGTACCGGGTACGTGGTGGAGCACCTTTGTAGGAATAGTCAGCTCGCGTGATAATTTGATCCATAGGAGTTGATGGTCGGGACCACAAGTGAATGACTTGGAGCGTGGTGGCTCGCCAGTTGCCACAGATCTAGTAGCCACGTTTAAAATATCGTTTTTAGCGGGGTTAAGAGTTCCGATTTTCAACGGCACATTATAAGTAGTAAGTAGTTTTTAGAACGATTGGTATGGAGCGAAAATGGAATTCATAGTACTACGTACCTCCCTGGCGTATGGTTGTATGGGTTTATGTTGCGAGATGTTGAAACTGGTAGTTCTAGGGCAAATACTATGGTTTAGATTTAGATGCTGGTTTTCAGTAATGACCCTGTTTGGATACTCTAACACAGTTAGAGTTAGAGTTATTTTCTAACCCACTCTAACCCAAATAAGCACCTCTCCATCGGGATAGTTGGGTTAGATGGAACTTACCCACTCTAACCCTCCCTGTTTGGATACTTTTGGGTTATTTGAGCTCCCAACTAACCCAAACTAGCTCTAACTCCATGATCCAAACAGGGCCAATGAAAATCGGAAGGGGAAACCCTTCTTTGATTAAAAAAACTACTACCTCCATTCTGGTTTACTAGTCCCCATCGTACTTTGGGTCAAAGTTTGTCCACGAATTTTACTTGTAAAATGTGAATGGAAAACGAGATTTTGTTATACCCAAAGAAAAAGGACTGGAGGGAGTGATTGCTCTGACACAGACGCGACCTCTCATAGCGCAGACATTGAACCGGCGTGCTGGCCAAGAGGGCCGCACTCGCTGCAGGCCCGGCTGAGCATGCCTCCTCGCCGTGTGCAACCAAATTAAGACTGCCTCGCCTGCCTTCATTGAATACGCGCGTGTGCCGGTAACACGTCCTTCCGCGAGCGGACATGCATTGTGGAGCAAAAAAAATGACTAAAATATAATTACTTTATGCATGGTCTTGACTTGTTGTGCTCGCACTGGTAGCAGGAACTAGTAGAGGTTTTTCTTTATTTATAACTCTCCTCACATTTTTTGGCTTTGAAGTGAATCATGGTTGTGGATATTATGTATGAATGTGCAGATATCTATGAACATGAGTTTGATGTGGAAGTTGAACTTGGAATGTCGGGCTTGTGCGTGAACATTTGGAAAGTAATTGCTCACTACTAGGAAAAGGGCTATATATGAAATGGATACTAATGGCGCACCTGACATGTGGTGCGCCACTACTATATAGCAGTGGCGCACCATGTGCAGGTGCACCATTAGTGTGGAAGACACTAATGGCGCACCAGGCACATGGTGCGCCACTAGTAACAAACTTTTTTATATTTTTCCAAACATACTAATGGCGCATCCAGGCATAGTGCGCCATTACTAGTGCTAACTAGTAATGGCGCACCAGCCACACAGTGCGCCACTACTATAGTTTTTTTATTCTTTTTTTGCAAAACTACTAATGGCGCACCATGGCATAGTGCGCCATTACTAGTTTAAACTAGTAATGGCGCACTATGCCATGGTGCGCCATTAGTATATATATATATATATATTATTTTTTTGCAAAACTACTAATGGCGCACCACCAGCAGGTGCGCCATTAGTAACCAGGGTTACTAATGGCGCATTTGCAGGTGGTGCGCCATTAGTAACCTGGGACCAACAAGATATTTTGGACAGCCACACCTACCCACTCACTTTCCCCACTTCATTCTCTCCACCTCCTCCTCCAAGCTTGTCTCGGCTGCCTCCTCCTCCTAACCTCATTTCCACCATATATTCATCCAAATTAAGTGGTTAAATTACCTTTTTTTGATAGGTAAGTAAGGGGGGAAGCTATCTTTATGTTGTTCTCCCTCCAACAACGTGCACATGCACTTTTTATGGCCTAGCTAGATCACGACGGTGATGCTGTACACAGTCATCATGTAGAAGATGCAGGACATGATGATGAGGAATATGCCGGAGCAGACGAAGGGCATGATCATGAAGATGAAGATGCCGACGGAGCAGACGACGATGGACCATCGATGGGCTGGGTGCAGGACCCTCATATTCAAGAGCTGCTTCTCAAGCAGACGGATAACGCAAGAGCTGCCACCTGAGAGAAAGCCAAGATGGATCAACTGGAGATAGACGCGGTTACTCCATTGTATGAAGGATGCAGGCCCGAGGATACCCGCCTAAAAGTAACACTCATGGCTCTGGAGATGAAGGTAAAACACAAAATGACCGACGCATCCTTCAACGAGAACATGTCATTCTGGCACAAACGTCTTCCCAAGGGGAACAAGTGCCCGACCAGTTTCGAGGAGGCGAAGAAAATCGTGTGTCCTCTGGATTTACCGCACGTGAAATACCATGTGTGCATGAAAAATTGCATCATTTATCGGGACAAGCACGCGGAGTCTACCATGTGTCCGGTGTGCGGCGTCACTCTATACAAGAAGAGGAAGAAATCTCCTCGAAAAGTGGTGTGGTACTTTCCGATCACTCCTCGTCTGCAACGGTATTTTGCGGACCCTAAGGTAGCAAAGCTCCTGTGTTGGCACGCGGATAGGGAGGAGAAGAAGCGAGAAGATGATGCAAATGATCCGGAGATAAATAAAAAAGACAAGATGCTGAGTCACCCTAAGGATGGGAGCCAGTGGCAAGCGTTGAACTTCGAACACCCAGAATTTGGGAAGGATCCAAGGAGCATCGTGCTGGGCGCGAGCACCGATGGAGTCAATCCGTTTGGCAGCCAGAGAAGCACACATAGCACCTGGCCTGTGTTTGTGTGGATGTACAACCTTCCCCCTGGTTGTGCATGAAGAGGAAGTACATTCACATGAGTATGCTAATTGAAGGGCCGAAACAACCAGGGAACAACATAAATCTGTATCTGGGGCTGCTGAAAGAGGAGCTAGACACGCTGTGGAAAACGCCAGCCAATACGTGGGACGCTGCAGAGAAAGAAATTTCCCTATGAGAGCCGCACTGCTCACGACAGTGCACGACTATCTGGTTACGGATATCTCGCGGGGCAGGTTGTCCACGGATTTTCTGGATGCGTCAGGTGCATGGATGACACAACGTATCGCCAGCTAGATAGAGATCCTGGGTCTTCGAAAACCGTGTTCATGGGACATCGAAGGTGGCTTCGCGACGATGACCCATGGAGGAAACGCAAGGATCTGTTCAATGGTGAAACCAAACCCCGAAGACGCCCGCGTACGAGGAGCCGTGAGGAAATAGACCAGCTGTTGGAAAATTGGAAAGATTACCCACTGCCGGGAAAGAAGCAAAAGGCGCCAGAGCCGGGAAAGAAGCGAAAGGCGCCAGAGCCGCTACTGAAGGTATGGAAAATGAGGTCTATTTTCTAGGACTTGCCGTACTGGAAGATCCACCGTGTGCCTCACAGCCTTGATGTCATGCATATAACGAAGAACGTGTGCGAGAGTCTGCTTGGTACCCTACTCAACATGCCAGAGAGGACCAAAGATGGGCCGAAAGCAAGGGCAGACTTGAAACCAATGGGCATCAGGGAGGAGCTTCACACTAATGATGATGATGATGATGAGGCGAAGTAGGACACAGAAAGTCTTCGCAAAGGCAAAAAGGCCAAGAAGACCGGAAATGACTACCCTCCAGCGTGCTTCACTCTAAGTCAGGAGGAGATCGATCAGTTTTTCACCTGCCTCGTAGGAGTAAAACTTCCTTACAGTTACGCGGGGAAGATAAGCAGATACCTAGACACAGCGAAGCAGAAGTTCAGCGGGATGAAGTCTCAAGACTGTCACGTGCTGATGATGCAGATACTTCCAGTTGCAATGTCGGAGTATTGGGCCACGGGTAGGCTAACCCGAGTCTCAGGACCTTTCAAGACATCGGGGCAGGCCGCGCCCCTCAAGCCGAGTCTCAGGAGCGACTCCAAGACAAGCCGAGTCCGAGACGGCGACTCCAAGATAAGCCGACTCCAAGCTGGCGACCTCCAGAGAGGCCAACTATGGAGAGTCGGCCCATGACTCATCCCTCATCCCGAAGTACGATGTGGGGTACGGTCACGGCGTCGCTGTTCCCCCCTGCTTACGAAGGGCCGGCATGGCTACAGTGAGCCGTATCGCTGGAAGATCTCCGGCGAGGCGCGGCACTGTTGCCATGCCTGCCCTGACCTCAGCCATAGTGTGCCACACACTGTGCCCACGAGGCCGGCCTGTACGGCCCAAAGACGGCGGGGCCGCCTGTCAGTGGGTGAGCCGAAGGCGGCCTGGGAGCCCCAAAGACGGACCTGTGGGAGTCGGCATAGTGATCATGCGGAGACCCCGCAGAGCAGCAGTAGGGGTGTTATCTCTTAGGAGAGCCCTAAAGCTGGGTAAGTTCCACCGGCGTGCATGTCTTCGCCTCATCCCGCTTCCAGGCACCGGTGACATTCTACTCGCTCCCACCATGATAAGCCATCCTTTGGCATATGTCATATCCAACCCCCAACATTTGGCGCCCACCATGGGGCGAGGTGCACCGTCGTCCGGAGATCTGCTCTGGACGGGAACCCTGTTCCTCCCCGGCGAGCACAGCCAGCCCGGCACGCCGGATGGCGTCTGTGCCAACGCGCTGCACGGCGCTGAGATCGCCTGTGCGGCCAGCTGCCTCGCCGATCTTATCGGCGAGGTTCGCCCCTCCCATGAGCCTGCGTCCGATGCAGGCACGAGTGTCCCCGAGAGCCTCCTCGCGGGCCTCCTCGACCAACTCCGCGTCGCCGGCGAGCCTGCCGCGGACCTGGAGTCCATAGGATCCACCGACCCGATGCTGGTCGACTCCGACACTGCGGCGCTCGACGCGTTCCCCACCAACGTGGTGGTCTACGACGAGCCGCTCTCTTACGCGGGGAGCGGCAGAAACACCATCACTGAGGTCCTCGTCCTCGACCACGGCGAGCGCTCTGGCGAAGGAGCGCACGACCCGCTTGACGTAGCCCTGCGAGGCCTTGCAGCGCCGATTCCGGAAGACGCCGACGCCGAGACGCTGGAGGCGGTCCGCCTTCAGCTCGTCGAGGGCGCGAAGAAGCTGGCAAGCATGAGGCGCTTGTCAGAAGCTTACCAACGCGAGATGGATCACGCTATAGGCGGCTCGCCGGCTCCGACCGGGCCTAGCCGCCTTGGCGCGGTCCGACAGCGCGGCGCGGCAATCGCCAACCTCTTCGGGGCTGACCGCCCTGTGTATGCCACGCCCGCAGAGAATATCCATGCCGCCCAGGCGGCGGCAGATGAGCTCGACAACTTCGAAGGCGAAGAGCGCCACTTAATGACGGAGCGAGTTCAGCAGCTCCTCAACGCGGCTGCCGCGCAGAATGATGCCAGCTGCCGCACCGAGGCGCCGCAGCGCCAAAACGACGACCCACCGCCTCGCCGAGACCAAGGTGCGACGTCTCGGACGCCGACTGGCGGGGCCCGTGGGAAGAAGGACAAGGAGCCGGCTGTCAGCCACAGTCGGACTCACATCACCATCGAGCGCGACCAAGACGGCCGCCCCAAAGCGGTGGAACGGCGGGACGACTACCTGCCTCCCCCTCCTCGCAGAGAAAGGCGAGTCTCCCCGCCGCCCGTGGAACATCCGACCCTCGGCGACCGCCTTGGCCGCCGAGAGGGAGTCGGAGAGAACGACGCCCGCCACCGGATCGACCGACTCCACCGATCCCTGGCGCTGGAAGAAGAAGACGAGTTGGGTCCCCTCCTGCTTTGGACCCCGCATCCGAGATGAGCCCTTCCCCAAAGGGTTCACGCTCCCCGAAGACACGCCCAAATATACCGGCTCGTGAAGCCGGAAGATTGGCTGATCGACTAGTCCACAGCCGTCAACATAGCGAACGGCAACAAGCGTGTTGCCGTAAGATACGTCCCGCTCATGCTCCAGGGCTCGGGCCAGACGTGGTTGAACAGTGTGAAGCCTCGCAGCATCAACAGCTGGGTCGACTTCACCGAGGCTTTCGTCCGCAACTTCACCAACATGTACAAGCGACCTCCCAAGCCACGCCAACTCTCCTTGTGCGTGCAAGGCCCTGACGAGTCTACTCGCGACTACCTCACGCGCTGGGGTGAACTCCGAAACTCCTGCGAGGGCGTGCACAAGGTGCAGGCCATCGAGTACTTTACTGCCGGGTGCAGAGAAGGCACCCTCCTCAAGCACAAGCTCCTCTGCGACGAGCCGGAGACCCTCGATGAGCTGCTGATCACAGCGGACAACTACGCCACGGCCGACTCCTCCATGAAGTCGGAGATTCGGGTCAGCACAACTGGCAAAGTCGCCCCTCAGGCTCCAAGAACTCCGGCTGGAGACACCAGTCGGCGGCAACAGCAGAATGACCAGAAGCGCAAAGCCCCGCAGCCGACTTCCAACAGTCGGCAAGTGGCAACTACAGAAGACCAGCAGTTGGAGGGACCGCCTCCGGCGAAGCGACAGAAGGGCGGCAAGTCCAACTGGCTGCCGGCTTTCTCCTACGAGCAGACTCTAGACGGTCCCTGCAAGTTCCATAGCGGCGCGAAGCCGTCAAACCACACCACCAGGAAATGCCACTGGCTGACCAGAATCGCCAAGGGGGACAGCCTGCTCCCTCCCCCTCCTGCTGGGCCGCCTACTCCACAGTCGCCCCAGCAGCCGGCCGTCAGGCCAGTCGGCGCGATACAAGACGAGTTCCCGGATGAGCACGGAGCCTATGTGGTGTTCACCAGTGTAGCAGATGACCGACGCAGCAGGCGCCAACAGTAGCAAGAAGTGAATGCGGTTGCGACAAGTACTCCAGAGTTCATGCATTGGTCCGAAAAGCCTATCAGTTGGAGTAGAGCTGATCACCCAGAGGTGATGCCGAGTCCAGGCTCCTACGCCTTGGTCTTAGGCGCCACACTCGCCACTGATAGGCGGGTCGCTCGCTTCTCGCGAGTACTGATAGACGGGGGCAGCAGTATCAACATCCTGTACAAGGATACAATGGAGAAATTAGGAATCAAGCGAAGACAGCTTCAGAGCAGCCGGACTGTGTTCCACGGAATCGTCCCTGGCCTTTCCTGCTCACCAATCGGCAAGATCCTGATAGATGTCCTCTTCGGAGACAAGGATCATTTCCGCTGAGAGCCGATTTGGTTTGAGGTGGTGGACCTTGAAAGCCCATATCACGCATTGCTTGGCCGACCCGCCTTGGCCAAGTTCATGGCGGTCCCCCACTACGCCTACCTCAAGATGAAGAGGCCGAGTTCCAAGGGAATCCTAACCGTGTCCGGCGACTACAGGAAGTCGTCCGCTTGCGCGGCCGAAAGCAGTCGGCTGGCCGAGTCCTTGGTGATCGCGGCTGAGAAACGGCTTCTCGATCGGGTCATGGCGATGGCCGGAAAGCAGCCCGAGTTATCGCCCAAAATGCCCACGTCTATGTGGATGATGTAGTGGTGAAGACGGAGAAGCGTGGAACCTTGCTGGAGGACCTCAAGGAAACATTTGAGAATCTACGCCGATTCCAGATAAAGCTCAACCTAGAGAAGTGCGTTTTTGGAGTACCAGCCGGCTAGCTCCTCGGTTTCCTGGTCTCCGAACGCGGCATAGAGTGCAATCCCGTGAAGATCAAGGCCATCGAGAGGATGGAAGCACCCAGACGACTGTTAGATGTGCAGAAGTTCACCGACTGTTTGGCATCCATCAACCGATTCATCAGTCGGCTGGGCGAGAAGGCTCTCCCCTTGTATCAGCTCATGAAGAAGACGACCTTCTTTGAGTGGACTCCCAAGGCGGACGAGGCTTTTCTCCAACTAAAGAAGATGTTGACTACTCCCCCTGTGCTGGCGGCTCCGACTCCCAAAGAGCCCATGCTCCTATACATTGCCGCCACCAGCCGAGTAGTCAGCACAGTCATTGTAGTCGAGCGCAAGGAGGAAGGCAAGGCGCTGCCTGTCCAGAGACTAGTATATTACTTGAGCGAGTCTGCACAGCTCCACTTGCCGAGATCATCGGAAGCCGAGATGCTTCTGGCCAAGTGGCCAAATGGGCCATCGACCTAGCCCCCTACACCATCTACTACGAGCCCCTCACCGCCATCAAGTCGCAAGCACTGGCCGACTTCCTCGTCGACTGGGCCGAGACCCAGTATCTGTTGCCAGCGCCCGACTCCACCCATTGGCGGATGCACTTCGACGGCCCCAAGATGCGCACCGGCCTGGGAGCCGGCGTCGTCCTCACTTCCCCCAAGGGCGACAAGCTCAGATATGCGCTGTAGATCCACTTCGCCGCCTCCAACAACGTGGCCGAGTACGAGGCGCTCATCCATGGGCTCCGGCTCGCCAAAGAACTCGGCATTCGCCGGATCCTGTGTTATGGCGACTCTGACTTGGTGGTCCAGCAATCATCTGGCGATTGGGACGCCAAGGATGCAAATATGGCGAGCTATCGTTTCCTCGTCCAGCAACTCAGCGGATACTTCGAGGGGTGCGAGTTCCTCCACGTGCCAAGGAACGACAACGACCAAGCAGACGCCTTGGCACGAATCGGCTCCACCCGCCAGGCAATACCATCTGGTGTCGCCCTCCGGCGCCTCCTCAAGCCTTCTATCAAGCCGTCACCAGAATCAGATTCAATCTTTGTGCCGGATCCACCTGAGGAAGACGGAGCCGACTCCAAGAAACACACAGTCGAAGCCGGCCCGAGGACTTCAGAACCCGGCCTGGGGACTGCAGTGGCAAGATCGAAGACTCCAGAGCTTGGCCCGGGGACTGCTCCAGTCGGCCCCGGGACTTTGTCAAATCAGCAAGCGGCCGCGGACTCCAACCCACCGCCTCCCAGTCCAGCCACCCTTGTCCAAGTCACACTAGTGGCAGTTGAAGAAATAGCAGCACCTTCATGGGCCCAGCCCATCCTCAGGTTCTTAGTAAACAGAAAGCTGCCAACCGATGAAATCTTGGCTCGACAAGTGCAACGCCGAGCAGCAGCCTACATCATAGTCAACAGAGAGCTGGTCAGGCGCAGCAGTACCGGCGTTTTCCAACACTGCGTCGAGGCAGAACAAGGCCAAGCAATCCTTAGAGACATCCATGAGGGCGAGTGCGGTCACCACGCGGCCTCCAGGGCACTCGTCGCCAAAGCCTTCCGGCACGGTTTCTTCTGGCCAACCGCCCTGGAAGAGGCCAAAGAGTTAGTCCAAAAGTGCAAGGGGTGCCAGATTTTCTGTTCCAAGCCACTTCAGCCAGCTTCCGCACTCAAGACTATCCCCATCGCCTGGCCCTTTGCAGTCTGGGGCTTGGACATGGTGGGACCATTCAAGACGGCACGAGGTGGCTTGACTCACCTACTTGTCGTAGTGGACAAGTTCACCAAGTGGGTGGAGTTGAAACCCATCAAGAAGTTGAATGGTCCGACTGTAGTGACCTTCATCGCTGACATCAGAACTCGGTACGGCATCCCACACAGCATCATCACCGACAATAGCACGAATTTCGCCAAAGGCGCCTTGGCCCGTTTTCGCGCGATGTAGGGCATCCGACTGGACTTAGCGTCCGTTGCCCATCCGTAGTCAAATGGCCAGGTGGAGCGAGCGAACGGCCTCATCTTATCCGGCATCAAGCCTCGACTCGTCGTACCGCTGGAGCGATCTGCCGGCTATTGGCTTGAGGAGCTGCCAGCCGTCCTCTGGAGTCTGCGCACGACTCCAAACAAGTCAACCGGCTTCACACCTTTCTTCCTCGTCTATGGTGCCGAAGCCGTCATCCCAACGGACATAGAGTTCGACTCCCCGCGAGTCACCATGTACACCGAGGAAGAAGCAGAAGAAGCACGTCAAGACGGTGTTGATCTGCTGGAAGAGGGCCGGCTGTTGGCACTCAGCCGGTCCAGCATCTACCAGTAGAGTCTGCATCGATACTACAACAGGAAGGTCAGGCCAAGATCTTTCCAAGAAGGCGACCTTGTGCTCCGGCTGATCCAGCGAACAGCCGGCCAGCACAAGCTGTTGGCACCATGGGAAGGCCCCTTTATCATTAGCAAGGTGCTAGGGAATGACGCCTACTATCTGATCGACGCTCAGAAGCCCCGAGCGCGCAAGAGGGACGACTCCGGCAAAGAGACAGAGCGCCCGTGGAATGCAAATCTTCTTTGAAGATTTTACAGTGGACGCAGTATGTATCGCACTACCCCTTTGTATTAAAGTACTAAGACTTTGGGCCCCCCGAGACGAGCTCGGGGACTGCCCTTTTCGTTATCTGTATGATAAGAATTATGCCTTCGAGTACATTACTTTTATTACAAGCCGCTTGGCAGCGGGCCAGACTAGTCGCCCCGGGGACTCGCCGCCTTGCGCTATGAGGAGCTTCCTGCAGTCAGACAAGTAGTGCGCGGTGCCCAATCCGCCTCCTGGCAAAGCCGCAGCTCGCAGAGCGACTGTGAGGCAGGCAGGAGTGAGGAAGAACGGGCGCCCACACGAAAAATGGCTAAGGACCTAAAGCACGAACATAGCGTAAGACGGCCTCTAGCATTTCTGAAGCGGAAAGCTGACTCATGAGTAGTCGGCTCGCCATCTTTATTAACCTCTATCAAGGACGGCCGACTCTTGGGTAGTCGGCCTGTCGCTTTCTATCCGATTGCTAAAGAAATTCTAAACGGACAAGTACTTGCCTTCCCGAAGTAGCCAAGCACTTGACCCAGCGACAGTCCGCAGAGCGGCTGTCCGACTGGCAAGGCAGCGACTAAAGGAAGGCGGCAAAGGGAAAAGTCTAAAGAGCAGTAAGCAAGGAAATGAGGAAATCGGATAAATATTTACATAGGACCTTGGCCGAACCTTCGAATAGAAGTTCAAGATACACCCCGCGGGTGGAATTGTTCGAATCTAACAAAGTTTTCAAAAGATTACTAAGACAGACAAGCAGAGGCGGAAAAGGCAGCCTAGGAGGCAGCATCTGGGATCGGAGGATCGGAGGAGATGGTGGTGTCAGGCGCCGGGGCAGTCGGCTGGGCGGTCTCGGTTTGATCGCCTCCGGCGGCAGTCGCCTTCTCTCGACGTGGCTCGTTGCTGGAGGCGCGGTCGAGCTGAGGCTGGCCGCCTGCTCCGTCTTCTGGCACCTCCGCCTCACCTTCGTCCTCTGCCTCGTCCTCCTCCTCGGTGCTGGAGTCGATCACCTCCGCCGAGTCCTCGCCATACTCCGGGTTCATCCCGAACCACTCTGGCGGCACTTCCTCGCCGCCTTCAGCCCGCTCGGGCACGAAGACACTGGTGTCCGTGTACTCGGCGATGGCCGCCGCACGCTCAATAAGGGCGCCCTCCATGGCCTCCAGCTCGGCCTGGGCTTCTGACCGGAACGCGGCCAGACGGTCCAGGTCCAGCCCCGGATACCACGCCTTGACAAACTCCAAGGCCCGGCGCGCTCCGGCCCGGGCCGAGGAACCCTTCCAAGCTTCAAGACGGCCGGCGGCGACTTCCAGCCACTCGGCGGTCCGACTGGCGGTGCGTAGAGCCGGCATGTCCGGCCACAAAGCGGCAACCGCCTGTGCGCCGGCACGCTGAAGCCGGCGCATCCGCTGGTGGGCCGGACGAAAACGGGCTTCAATGCTCAGAAGCTGCTCATCGACGGTTCGGGGGGCATTAGCGGCGATCTCCTCACCGCTTTCCCTTCGCGCCTCACGAGCAGCCTCGATGGCCAGAGGGACTGCCTGCGAGTGACCAGGGAAGAAGTCTGCTAAGACAAAAAAGAAGCAAGTCGAAAAATCAGAAGTCGGCCTGACACATAGTCGGAAGCCCGAAGAAACGAAAGAAACTTACCATCAACAATATCCTGTATCTTGTGGAAGCTGGAGGTCAGCATCACCTCCTTGTCAGTCCAGGAGGAGCGCTCGCTCTCGAACTCGGCCAGGAGAGCGGCCTCCTTCTGCTCGGCCAGCTGCGCCGCCAGCAGGTCGCGCTCCGCGGCAAGCTTGCTACACTCCTCCTCCTTGGCACGCCGGGCGGTATTGGCCTCGCCCAGCTGCTCCTGAAGAATGGCGTTGGCTCCTGAAGAACGAAAGAAGAGACAAATAAGTCGTCAGCAATGAAGATCGCCGGGAAGATCCGGCCCGACTGCTCAACAGTCGGCCCGAATCTCGGGGACTACAGCCCGCGGGTGCGCCAGCGCGACCCCGCGAAGAAGAAGAACTTACTCCGGCTTTCCAATAAGTCGGCAGCCCGCTTGCTCAACTCCTCAACATTGCGGTTGAAGGCAGTGGCGCGGAGGTTGTGATACTCCTGCAATAAGTCATTAAAGACAAAGTTAGTATTTGGAGCTCGCCAGAGGGAGTTCCGAACCGCCTGCTCAGCAGCCGGCCCGGAAATCGGGGACTACACCCAGTGGGTGCGCTGGCGCGCCCCCACAGATAAAAACAAGAATCAAAAAGAAGAAGGAAACGTACTTGGATGGCCGTCCATGCTGCCAGATGCGCCCTGGTGCAAGTTTGAAGGGCATCACCTTCAACGCGCAGCTTCGCCTGAACGTCCAGAAGCGCTTGATTCAGCGGCCCGGTGCCGCCTCCGCGCAACCACCCGGTGGGCGCGGCGCTCGTGGCCTCGGCATGCAAGGTTGCCGAGCTGGCGGCGCCGGTCTCCCGAGGTCGCGGCGCCGAGGTCTCCCTCTCAAGACGGCGGCGCACCGGCGAGGCGACTTGGAGAAGCAGCCGCGCCTCGGCCTCATCCGTGACCGGCGGCTCCGACGGACCCACCGACTGTTTGCCGTGCGGTCTCCCAGACAGCGGTGGAGGCGGTGGTGGCGGCACGAGAGTGTCCGACATGGAAGCCTCGCCGCTCTCCTTCTCCACGATGGGGTTCTCGGTGCCGGCCTCTCCGGTCTGCCCCGTGAACTCCGGAGGCGGCGGTGCAGACGACAGTGGGGGGACGAGCATCGCCGATCGGCGATGCGCGGCCTCCTCGGCACACCGTCTCACCGCAAGGGCGGCTTCGGCATCCTCCAGCTTCTTCTGGGCGGAGGCCGCCGCCCTGTCGGCCTCCGCCTTCTCCAGACGTTCGGCCTCCTCCTCCTCACGCTTCTCCCGCGCATTTTGCTCCGTCGCCTCCCGTAGGTCGGCGGCGGGGTAGGCCCGCCGAGTATTGGCGGATGTCTCTGCCGACCCCATGACGGAGGGGATGGCGACTCTCTCAAGGGAAAGAGGGGCCCTGAAGAAGAATGGAGGGAGTATAAAAGAAGACTCGGACAAGATTCAACGAAGGAAAATAAAAAGGCGTAAAGACTTACGAAGAGACTAGCGGCGGCCTTCTCACTTCCCTTCGGAAGCGGTTGGCTTTCGCGGCCGCCTCCTCCCGTTTGGTCGCGGCGGCCGCCCCCTTGAACTTCTTCAATTTGCCGCCGGGCGCACTCGGCCCGGCGTGACGCCTCTTCGCGCCGCCTTGGCCGGCCAGGCCGACGAAGGAGCCGGCGCCCGACGAGCTGGCCCTCGGCTGGTGGCGCGGAGCGACTTCCCCTTCGGCGTCGTCGTCAGGCCAGTCGGCGAAGGTGGCCGAGGGCCTGAAGTCGCCTTCTGCTCCTTCTCCCCCGCCTTCGGCGTCGGCTTCCATCGCCGCCGCCCCCAAGTCGGGGTCGTCGACGTTGCTGTCCGCACGATCGGGAACATACTCGCGGGGCTGTCTCGTGGCGCCGGCTACAGGCTGCATAAGGGGATTCTAGCTCAGAAGAAACCGACAAGAGTCAGAAGCCGGAGTCGGCCGCAAAGAAGACAAAACAATAGAGGGACGCGACTTACCACTGGTGGGGGGTTGTCGTGCGAGTACGGCTCCTTGCCGAACTGCCAGTCCTCCCCGAACTCGCAGTTCGCGATATAATTCACCATGTTTGCCACCTCCGCGCGGGGCATCTCCTTGGTGCTCATCTGACTCGGGTCTCGGAGGCCGCTCATCTGACAGATCAGGTGAGGCCGACCTTGGAGCGGGAGAACTCGGCGCGCCACAAAGGCGGCCAGCAAGTCGGCCCCGACGAGACCCTCCAACTGCGTCAAGACCCGGAGTCGCGCTACGGCGGCGGCTCCCTCGGGAGTCAGCGTCTTGACTCGGTGAGACCAGCTAGGGAGCCTCCCAGTTAGGGGGGCGGCGTTGTAAGGCGGCAGGTTGACCCAGTCGCCGTCGGAGGCGAGGTTCTTCACGTAGAAGTATGAGCGCTGCCACATCTTCACTGACTTGATCAGCATGATGGGAGGAAAGGGGTTGTCGGCCGTCGAGCGCCGCATCGCGATGAAGGCGCCGCACTGAGCCGGCACGCTGGCGATGTGCGTGCCGAGCTTAGAAGAGAAGAATTCTCCCCACAACTCGATGGTGGGGAGAACACTGAGGAAACCTTCGCACAGAGTGCGAAGGCGGAGAGAAACACCACCGTATTCGGAGTGAGGTGGTGCGGTTGAAGGCTGTGGAACTCCAAGAACGAGCGGAAGAAGCCACTCGCCGGCAGCCCGAGGCCGCGCATGAGGTGCGAGCGGAAGATGACCCGCTCGACATCCTCCGGCGCCGGCCGGATCTCCCCCTCCGGCGCGGCGCGGGTGCGCACGAGGTCCGCGCTGGGGAGACGGCGTGTCCGGCGGAGGAACTGGATGTGTTCCTCTTCTACCTCCGAGCCGTCCCACACGCCGGAGTGCACGGCGGGGGACGCGGTGGAGGAAGAGCTCATCGCCGTGGTATGGAGTGCTCTTGCTCAACGATGGAGGCAGGAGGGAGAGAAAGCAAGATGAGGCGGGGGAGCGGGGAAGAAGGGCGCGCGTGCTGTGCCGCTCCGCTCCCCCCGCCTACTTATAGCCCTGTGGGCTGAGGAGCCAAGGGGGCGGGCGTGGGATTAACTGCGCACGATGCCCCACGCCGCCCCACGATTTACCCCATGAAGTTACTACACGCAGTAACAATGTGGGAAAACCAACCATCCACGGCCGCAACGGATCCGTTCGTATGCCGAGGCACGGTAGTGGCAGGCCCCACCTGACGGCCCGTCCCGTCGCGCGCATGGGCAGGCAGACTGCCCTCTCCATGTGGCGCCGCGCGATAGGACCGCCCTAATGGCTGCGGGGAAGCATATCAGGCACGCCGCCTGGTTTCCCGCCGCGACTTTCCAGCTACGGCTCTTCGCTAAACATCCGACTCTCAACAGTCGGCCCAAGGGAAGACGGCCGAGTTCCAGAGTCCGCTCCTGGAAGGTTGAAACTATTGAAGCCCCACAATGCAGCGTCCGCAGGGCTTCACCAGCTTCGGAGACTACTGTCGGAGTATTGGGCCACGGGTAGGCTAGCCCGAGTCTCAGGACCTTTCAAGACATCGGGGCAGGCCGTGCCCCTCAAGCCGAGTCCCAGGAGCGACTCCAAGACAAGCCGAGTCCCAGACGGCGACTCCGAGATAAGCTGACTCCGAGCTGGCGACCTGCAGAGAGGCCGACTATGGAGAGTCGGCCCATGACTCCTCCCTCATCCCGAAGTACGATGTGGGGTACGGTCACGGCGTGGCCGTTCCCCCCTGCTTACGAAGGGCCGACATGGCTACAGTGAGCCGTATCGCTGGAAGATCTCCGGCGAGGCGCGACACTATTGCCATGCTTGCCCTGACCTCAGCCACAGTGCGCCACGCACTGTGCCCACGATGCCGGCCTGTACGGCCCGAAGACGGCGGGGCCACCTGTCAGTGGGTGGGCCGAAGGCGGCCTGGGCGCCCCGAAGACGGACCTGTGGGAGTCGGCCTCCTTGGAGTCGGCCGACTCCTCCCCAGGGCCCCACGAGCCATTAACCAGATAGGATGGGGAATGGCGACAATGATCGCCCGATAGATGGCGGCACTATTGTCACGACCCAATGACCGAGCCTGCGTCATCAGGAGTGCTGCTACAGTATCAAGCCTGTTCACGGGACCCGCCAGTCGGCGGGCCCCAGAAGCCGGCGGGGAAGACGGCGGCCTAAGAGACAGACGGCTGGGACCCGCGGCCAGCCGGATTACTATTGTACCCCCGGGGGGTAGGCCTATATAAATCCCCCGGGGCACCCATGCAAAGGGTTCGGACCTAGATAGAGATAGACCAGATAGCACAGGGAGGAGAGAGCTAGTCTTGCCCTCTCCTGCCTCCCGAAACAGCTCCAGGAGCACCATTGTAGTCACTTTGCCTTAGTGATCACGCGGAGACCCCGCAGAGCAGCAGTAGGGGTGTTATCTCTTAGGAGAGCCCTAAAGCTGGGTAAGTTCCGCCGGCGTGCATGTCTTCGCCTCATCCCGCTTCCAGGCACCGATGACGTTCTACTCGCTCCCACCATGATAAGCCATCCTTTGGCATATGTCGTATCCAACCCCCGACATGCAATCCGTGGGATCATGGACGCGCACGTCCATGAAACGCTATTTGGCCTATGCAACTTTTTCGATGTCATCTCTCGGAAGTCGGTTGGCGTGAGGCAACTCAGAAGGCTACAGGAAGAGATCGTGGTGATACTATGCGAGCTTGAGATGTACTTCCCGCCCGCATTCTTCGATATTATGTTGCATCTGCTGGTCCATATCGTGGAGGATATCATCCAACTCGGGCCGACATTCCTGCACAACATGATGTCGTTTGAAAGGATGAATGGTGTCATCAAAGGATACGTTCGCAACATGTCACGTCCAGAGGGAAGCATAGCCAGGGGCTTTTTGACCGAAGAGTGCATCTCGTACTGCACGAATTATCTAGGCATCGAGAACCCCGTTGGTCTGCCCATCAACAGGCACCTCGGCAGGCTCGCTGGATGGAGTCACTGTGAGGGTCGCCGCGAAATGCATGTCGGCTTCGAGGGTCGACTTGCCGACTTTGAAAGAGCAAACCTAGTCGCGCTACAACACATAGACGTGGTCGATCCTTGGGTGGTAGAGCACAAAACCTTTATTTAGAAGACGTACAATGACCGAGGCCAACAGAGGACGGACGGAGATATAATCAAAGAGCACAACTCATGTTTCACGCGTTGGTTCAAGTAGAAGCTTCTGTCGTACCCTTTACATGAGGATTCTTCCGCGGAAGAACAACTCATATTCGCCTTGTCACAGGGCACCGAGCACAACCTGATGACGTATGAGGCGTACGATATCAACGGCTACACATTCTACACCGAGGGAAAGGACATGAAGAGCGATGGTTATCAGAACTCCAGGGTAACGATGGAATCCTACAACGGTAACGACAAGGATAGATACTACGGAAGGATCGAGGAGATCTGGGAGCTGAGCTATGCTGGAGAGAAGGTCCCGATGTTCCATGTCAGATGGGCCAAGAGCGTCATAAAAGAGGACCGGTATTTCACCACCATGGTTATACCCGAAGCCAAATCCAAGACCGCGGGTGCAAACGTCATCGCGAAAAATGAGCAATGGGTACTGGCTTCCCAAGTGGACCAATGCTTCTTCACTACCGACCCGCCAAAGCTCAGTCATGTTGTCATGAGGAGAGGCAAAAGGAAGATCATCGGAATGGATGGAGTCGCCAATGAGCAAGACTTCGACAAGTACGGCGACCCGAAGATGGAACATGACAACGACGATGAAGTATCAGCATACACCACAAGAAGAAGCAGGACCACCCTACCTAAAGGCCGTCCGTTCAAGAGAAGAACTCCATTTACGAAAAATAAGGGCAAGAAGATTGTGAACAGATAGCTAGCTAAGATCGATTGTATTTAAATTGTAGCCTTCATTTCTCGATTGTATTTCATGGGCACTTTTTGAACTCATGAATGTTTTTAAATTTCATGGACACTCGATCTCGATCCCCTTCCATCTCGATCGCTATCCCACCTCGCCAGATCTCGATCCCCCTCCGACGACCCAC